>NW_027281873.1:62500-75000 GCF_046629955.1 Centroberyx affinis | reverse complement strand
GAAAGCGATCTCCCGTTCGGGCCTCCAGCACCTCGGTCCGCCCCAGTCCCCCCTGCCCCCCCCATCCAACGGCCCGTCCAAGGAGCTACGCACCTCTGTGGACTGGACGGTCAGACATGCACCACATTTGCTCTATATTTAATTAAATATAAATAATCACATTTTCTTTATTTCTCCTTCTTTCTTTCATATTTAGTGTTTTCTTTTTCTTTATTTCATTTATTATAATTGTGTATATATATATATAATTGTATTTTTTTCTTAGATTTTTCTTAGATCTATATATACACACATATACACATGTACACACACTCATAAGCACATGCAAATATCCTGTACATGCATATGCTCACATGCAAGTACACACACACACACGCACACAGAAACACAGACTTTGTCCCAGTCCCATTGTTCTGTCTGGCTGGGTCACTGGACGACATTTGGATTTTCATGCAAATAAATCTGTTAGCAGGCCGGTTTAGTCATCCAAATGTTCATGTGGAAGTGCAAAACAGCCATTTTCTTTTGGGTTTTGATTGTTACTGAAAATGGTCAGGCAACTGACTGATCTACTAATCGCTTCCCATCCAAAATACCAAGTCTGTCCTGTTTAATCTGCACGTTATTGAGGCGGGTGCAACACCTGCCTGCCTGCAGTCACCCCCAACAAAGCTAATGACAGACATATTCCCAGGTTAATTTTTAAGATAGCTGATACAGACTCCTCTCTAGTCAGCTCCATTTTAACGGTAATTTTAGTTTTTACTGAGGAGCCTTGTTGTGCCACATCAATCAGACGTATCTCCACACTTGGCTTTAGTGCTGTCAGTGCAGCAGAAAGGAGCTTTACTCTTGATGTATTGAACTCAATCCAACAGAGCCTCTCATTGAGAAAATGAAAGTGAAACCTAAAATTCTACAATTTGCCCTAAACTCCCACGTGTTTGTTACAGTGTAAACAGTAACTTGATACTTTTTAGTAATCAGAGCTGTGTAAAACCACCCAACACTCAGACAGTTAACATGAGTGCAGTGCAGAGACTGGCATATTGCCTCTGTTCACCATTGGATTCCACTGGACACACACTGGTCTCACTGTGGGTAAGGACAAGTAATTAATCCATTATCCACAGTAGGCCGTGATATATTGAAATGAAATCTCAGTTAAGGTGTGTTGTCTGCAGATTTTGTGTAGTTGTTACAACATGCGCTCCAGTTTAATGGTAAATTAGCGGAGTTTACATTTGTAACAGTAAGACAGTTTTTCATCTAGCTACTGTAATTTACTATTCATACTATTCACCTACCTAACCTGTATTAATCTACCTAATGCTTATATACCAATACTCAGTGCTTAACACAACTCATTGTTAGACTGGAAAGTAAACCATACAGTTTTTGAGGTAAACACAGTAAAATTTCATTTGATGTTTTTAAGTTACCCTAGTGATACCAGCTAGCGTGCTAGTAGCTAAGAGCTAGCTAGCACCCTCCTCAAATTTTGAAATGCCCACTCTATCCAACATGATATCATATCCCTTATTGTCGCAAAGCGTAAACATAATTCTTTGATCGAAATGAGATGTGACCAAGCCTTAAGTAAGTAGCATGAAGAACTCAAGTTCCTGCTTGTCTTTTCTGGTGTTGAAACTGAATTTTTTGCTCAACAGCTAGAGTGACCTATGGATTTCTAAACTCACAAGTCACTTCTTTCGTTCTTCCACTTGCGTTTGAGTGGTGAAAGCTGTAAATATTCTGCTTGGTTATGAGCCGAAGTGTCCAGCAGAATCTATAGAATTGCCAGCCAAGGCCAAACTGCACCAGAAATGTGTCTGGTATTGACTGAGGTTGAGGCTGTGAACTTATTGCAGTGTAGTAAATGAACTGCACTGCATTATTAATTGGCAGGTGTAAGTAGACAAACTGTTGTCAGCCCACATCTGAGATTCCCCCTCTAGTTCTGTCTGCAGGGACACTTCCAGCACGTCATCACTGGCCTTTAGCTCCCTGCAGGACACACACACACACACACACACACACACACACACAGCATTGTAGATAATCGCACATGAATGCGCACTAGTACTCATTCTCATACACACACAGACATGGTGAGAGTTGTATTTACAAGCCAACCCACATTTAAATTTAATAAGGTTGTCTTTTACTCCACTGTTCAAAACCAAATACTATATAATACAAAAATGTAAAACTTGTGTGTGTGTATGTATGTGTGTATGCTTAAATTGATATTTCCTGCAGTGTTTTGATTGGCACCTCAAATTAATATGCACTCTGAAATTGCCCACCTACTCGGCAGCAATTATGTGCTTAACACACTTCTTGCCCACTTTCACAGCTAATTGTTTATGTGCATATGGTTGCAATTTAATGTGATTGTATATAATGTGAGTGTGACAAGTATCAGGATAATGTGACTCATTATATCATTATTTCACTCTCTTATTCTGTGTGTGTGTGTGTGTGTGTGTGTGTGGTGTCTACAGGAGAATGCTGTGAATGGGGATCACCTGTGGCTGGAAACCAGTTGTTCAGGAGACCTCTGTTATCTAGGAGAGGACACCTGCCTACTAAAGACTGCAGTGAGTAGTACACACACTAACCACATGTTTGTGTGTGTGTGTGAGAGAGAGAGAGAGAGAGATGTGCTCTTGTATTTTGTGAGGCCCTCACAAGTGTAGTAAAAAATCAATATCGATCAGACTGATACAGATATTTTTTGGATTGCAACAGTAGAAACCCACACTAATACTAATAAGTACATAGACCATCAGTGTAATAACGTTCAATTCTACAATAAATATGTAATCAAACAAACCGAATCATATTGGTCATATCAGAGGGGGGCGACACTACTGACTGGCCCGTATCTGATTTGAATAAAAGACCAATATTGGCTCCACATAATGGCAAACCAAAATATTGTTCTAACTCTAGTTTGCAGCCCCAAAAACAGACATCTGGCAGGTTCATTGCTATCCTTCTTCTAATTGCTTGTTTTGCAAAGCAGACATTACTTTAATTCCACCATTAAAGGGGGAGAAACATTTAGAATCAATAGCAATTAATCCTTTATGTCAGCAGCTTTTACAGGGTTGTGAAACGTGGCTGGCTGATCTGTGGTCCAGCCAGGTGTGGCTGGGAAGCCACAAGCCCAGGCATTACATAGACAATCTGAAGTCTTAAGTATTGCAACAGTGAGCTAAACCTTTTTTTTTTTTTTAACCGCACTTTCATAGCTCAATATTTCCAAATTACACATTTCAAAGGCGTAGAAATTGTTCTTTAACCTGTCTGCCCCTCTTCATCTTCATCTCCCCTTCATCACTGAAATGGATTTAATAAATGAAGTCAATCAAGGATCATAGCTGTTCAGTCTAGTTCATGGAATGTTTTGGAGACTCAGTGTCTGCTTGTCTATCTCAAATGCAATGTAGTAAATCAGCGTTATTTTAAACAGGGTGCCACACTGATGAGTCCTGCTTACAAGGCAGCAGAATAAAACAGAGAAATTGCATTAAAACCATGGGTGTAAAGGACTGTGTAGAGAGCATGTTTAAATTACAGCTATTGTAGAGCCTCTCTCCATACAGCAAAGCAAACATTTAGCATTAACAAGTGCCCTTGAAATGGAGTGCCAACACATAACCTTTAATAGTGACTAACATAATGATGTGTACATTTACAGCGTTAGTATGCAATTACAGTGTAGGGTCTCTGTAAGAACATGGTGAGAGTGCTGCCACTAAGATGCAGCAAAGAAAGATGTTTACTGTCGTCTCTCTCTATAGGATATTTAATTAAATAAACGTTCTGCTGTGTGCTTTCAGTTGCTTAAGAGGAGGACAGAGTCTCAGTGGAATCTCAAATTGCTTTGACAAGTCATGGTTGACATTGGAAGGCACATTGCTACCTGTGCTCAGCTTGATATGAGATTTAGTCTTAGCAATCAAAAAGAAAAAGTGGCAGTCTGAAACGTAGCACTGAAAATGTGGGATTAATGCTGCTGAAAATATCGTCTGTCGCTTCCATGTGTAAATTCTCCCAGCGGCGTGCAGGACTGAAAATGCGGCGGTCACACAGTGGGAAAGGAGGAACGGGACTGCTTCATGCTGTAAGCAGTGAGATATCACCAGTGTGCTGGAAGCCTTGCCTGCCCGCTGGCCATGTTCTCACACTGAGGTTGCATTAACTGTAATGGCCCTTTAACACTACAACCAAAGGACCGTGCCGCTGACCGTCCAGTTTGTAAACATAACATGCAATGTCATCGTTCCGTGACTATGTGTGGGCATTAAAGGCATGCGTTTTATAAATCCTAAAAATCTTGAATGACTTGAATGGCTGATGCATTTATTCCATCGATCAACTGAGCACCATCAACTGAGCACCACCTCTAGCGAAATGGTGTCATGAGGATGATGAAGGCTGTTTTTTCCCCCCTGTGCCATTAAGTGTCATTGTGCCTGTCATGGCAGCCAAGAGTCAACCCATTGACTAGAGTTGAGACCATTACCTACTATGATATTATTACCAATTATGACTTGTTTGTCTATTGTAACAACAATATAGCAATATTATCTGTTAAAGACATAGGGTACATTTTGAATGTTCTCCTATTATTTTTCATTGTCACACTGTTTGAAAAATGAGTAACTAACAGCTAACAGCTTGTTAGCAATAGGAAACAATTCTTTTCCGGTTGTTGTTCTTCTTGCACTTCCCATTTACAATTTCGAAACTTTCAATGGCTATGTTCAATAGGAAACAGGCTGGTTTTGACCTATTTTTGTTTATTTACGACATGTGTTTTGTTGGTAGTTAAATTGGTCTTACATTCAATCCCAGGTAGCTTTAAAAAGGTCTTAAAATGTAGCTGCTAGAAGATGTAGATCAGTCTGTGGAATAGAGGGAGAGAATGACCTGAGCCTCAACAACAACTCTATTCTGTCCTTTCTTACTCTGCAAGTGCAGTATAATGGTGCTGCTAGCTGCGAGCTGGCCCATTACTTTCAGTGAGAAACACTTAACAATGCATCCAATGCTAACATCCTGTTTAGCAGTTAATTGAACACCAACATGAAAACTTTTCTTGGCCCATATTTGGAGTCGTGACAGGAGAAGAAAAATAACAGACTGCAATTGTAAATGTCGAGGTGGCGCTTTTAGTGCCTCGAGTGTCATCTTATTGTTAATGCTGCAGATAAATGCCTGTTAAAGCTTTTTTTTAACTGAATGGGAATGAAGTGAAATGTTTGCGCATCATGAGTGCCTACGTGTCTGTGTGTGTGTGTGTGTGTGCGTGCGCTTTTGTTTGTGTGTATGTAACAGAGTGTGCATATCATCTGTGTGCGTTCTTGCACGGTTTGTGTTTGATATGCTAGTGTGTGTGTGTGTGTGTGTGTGTGTGTGTGTGTGTATCTCACCGCCCTCTGTGCTGTGTGTCTGTTCTCTCCTTTAAGAAGTCGGCCCCCAGGAGGAAATGTGCAGCCTGTAAGATCGTTGTTCACACTGCCTGCATAGAACAACTGGACAAGGTATTACATACGCACACACACACACACACACACTAACCCTAACCCTGTAGTCAAGGTAAGTGCCACATTTTAATACAAGCATGCCACACTGAATCGTTGTTGAAGAGAAATAATTTGGAAACCAGATTCTGTTCATTTTTCAACCAGTTATTTGAGAGAATTTCCGCTACAATGTGTCTGTTCATTTCTTTTGTATTGCATTTAGAAAAAACATTTGAGTGCAGCAGCAGGTTAGAGTCAAGGTAGATGCATGATGGGGAATTTCTACTGTACTGCTTGTTGTGCAATTGCCCCGCATATTGTGTTAAATGAGAAAGCGTTTTCCATGCTGTTTTACAGAATGACTCAAAAGGGGCGGAGTAACAACAATAATAAAAACTTGTGTGGGATCCAATCAAAATGTCTCTTTAGAATCAATTCAGGTTAAGGGCTTCTTTATCTCCACTGTGTACAGGTATGCCCACAACAATTTGTCACATGGATTTCTGCTCTCTCTCTCTATCTATCTCTCTTTCTTTCTCTCTCTCTCTCTCCCTCCCTGTTTCCAGATCAACTTCCGCTGCAAGCCAACCTTCAGGGAGGGAGGATCTCGGTGCCTCAGAGACGTAAGTGTGAGTTTGTGTGTGTGAATGACAGTAGGCCTATAAGTGTGAGAGAAAAGAAATTAGTTTGTATGTGTGGTTGTGTCAAAGCGTGTGTGTGTGTGTGTGAGAGAGAGAGAGAGAGGGAGGGAGAGAAATGGAGAGTATGTGTAACATCTCTCTCTCTGACAGCAGAACATGTTGAGACATCACTGGGTTCACAGACGAAGACAGGAGGGGAAGTGCAGACAATGTGGCAAGGTGAAGACACACACACATACACACACATACACATACACACACACACACACACACACACACACACACACACACACACATTGTTCTCAGCTTAATACTGTTGATGTGGAGTAGCTCAGTGTTTTCCTGTCTGTCTCCATAGAGTTTCCAGCAGAAGTTCTTCCACAGTAAGGAAATCATCGCCATCAGTTGCTCTTGGTGCAAACAGGCTGTAAGTGGTTCATCCTCTATATTTAATCACTGTAATTCAAAGCAAAAAAATCACCCTAAGACAGAATTCATGTATTATTGTTGTTGGATGAAAGCTCTGTATCCCCAAATGTGTCATGATGATGATCAGATGAGATGAAACTTAAGTTATCCATGTGGGGAATTTGGGCCTCTGCAAAGAAAAAATAGAAAAGAAATACAACTCTACAATAATTCCAACATTTAAGTAGAAATGTATGAATGAAAGTATGCAAAGTTACAGCTTTATGAAAGTGTGTAAAATAACAGCAGTAGGACTTACTGAGATAAAAAAAAAACATGATGAAAATATGACAAAAAATAAAATATTTTTAGTATGAAATAAGTGAGAAATAACAACAATAGCATGATATGCTCACTATAGAAGAAATGCGAAAGGATACGGGAATATGCAGGAAACCAATGTGAATTCACAGCTTATATACATGATGTGCAAGATGTGCATCATATCCACATTAGCAGGTCTACAGGCGCCCATACATATGTACAGAAAGTGTCTATCTAGACTAGACTATTCACTTTATCAAATCAATTTACAGATGGAGATAACACGTAGAGAGTGTGCAGATTTGGATGTGTGCATTAGTAGCTGTTCACTGTCAAAACCTTACAAACCTTCAGTTAACTGAAAATCACTGGAAGTTATATCAGTATTTAACAACATGATGAACCTTCTCCCAAAGCTAGAAAGAAGAGAACAAAAAACAAAGTGGTGATATCAGGAGAATAACTAAATAAATAAATACATTTGCAATGCAGCGACAGTACTTAGAGTGGTTTGACAGGGATATGGAACATTTTGTAGTTCATAACTGTTAGCAGTACAATAAAACCAAGTATTCACTTGAATGCACGAGCTCAAATAAACATTGTAGTATGCCTGCAGCATCAGCCTCCAATTCATTAGGAGTGAAGGAGCTCCATGTTCTGTCCCTTAACAACAACACAGACTACAGCCTTGACTCTGTTGCTTCTAGCTTTGAGGCTGATATGTTTATTTTCACGTATTGGAATTTTGTTTCAGGATGGGTTAGCATTGTAATGTCCCCCACGTTCTTTTCTGTTGTAAGTTTGTCCCCAGGGGCCTTTGTAGTTCAACATTTAGGTCAGGGTATTACAGTAACACTGCCAGGGTGAGGGGTTCCAGCCATGCTATAAACGTACACACAAGGTGCAAGGCCCTTTGGATAAAAGCAACCACTTAATGGTATCATGTGGAAGCATAATCATCAACTATTTATGTGTTGTTGTATAAACTGGGTATGTTCTGAATTACTGCATTGAGAATGAATGCAGTCAAATACTTTCCTTTTCTCCTCTTGGGACACTTTTCCTCTCTTGTCTCCACTGCCTCCGTCTTTACTTCATGTTTTTCTCATCACGTGTTTCTTTAAGTCAAAAGAAGGGAAGGGAGCTGTTCCTTGCCTTGATCTTGAGTGTCGTTTCCCATGTATTTTTCTGGTTTCTATCTCGGCAATAAGGATAAAAACAAGGTTGACGATATGGAACATCTTGGACATATATAATTAAACATACGGACAGGACAGACCTTGTGATAATGTTGTGGGAATAAACTAAGGCACATTGCTTGTCACCCAGATGCGGTGTTTCCCAATCTGTGGCTAAATGTTTTCTTCTAGATCCACAAGAAAGTGGCATGTCTTGTAACAAAACGCACACTGTTGAGAGGGTGCAGGCAGGTTGAAACGAATTCTGAATACAAGGAAATGAGATTGTCTCTTTCAAGGCCAGAGCCAAAAGACTGAAAAATGACACTGTAGCAACGCCACAATGTGACTAATAGATACTAAATGATACATTCTGCTTTGTATCCAGTTGTGAAACTTAAAGCAGGACTAAGGACACTTGTGACTTGGATGCGAAATGCGCAATTGATTGAAAAATCATAATGAGGGGGATATACAATATAATGCTTCATACATAGGATAAATTATAATAAGGATGATTTGCTTGCAGTTCCACAACAAGGTGACGTGTTTCATGCTGCACCAGATTGAGGAGCCGTGTTCCCTGGGCGCCCACGCTGGAGTCATAGTACCCCCCTCCTGGATCATCAAAGTCAGGAAACCACAGGTACACACACACACACACACACACACACACACACACACACACACACACACGTTATGAATGTCATTCCTCCTAGCAAGGACTTTACTAACTGCCATGAGAGCCACGCTGCCACTCTCTAACCCAAAACTGCACTCTGAAAAAAGAGGAGTAAGGTTAACTGACTTATTTTATCTCTGTTACACAAACACACACACACACATACACACACACTCTCACACGCACCCTCCCATTATGGAGATCCCCCAGCAGACAGTCCGCTGGCTGATGAAGTTCACTAGCAGTCGTTTGTGACAGTAATGAGAAATGACACTGTTGACTCTAAATTTAAAACTCTAAAAGAAGGCCTGTGTCAAAAAGTGTGAGTGTGTGTGTGTGTGTGTGTATGTGTGTGTTCATGCGCGTGTGCATGTACGTGCCGTTCTTTTGGCTGTGATGTGATATGAAGCGACACCTGTCTGATCTGTCTGAGGGTACTCTGGGTGTGTGTCTCGTCACACACACACACACACACACACACACACACACACATACGCTTTGGTCACATCACATGCTTCATCGCACTTTTAATTACCATCACAAGTGACATAGTGATACTGAACTAACCACTGCACTCTGTGTATGTGTGTATGTGTGTGTGTGTGTGTGTGTGCGTGCGTGTCCCAGAGCTCGTTTAAGAACTCCGCCAGGAGGAAAAAGCGGACGTCGTTCAAACGAAGGACGAGCAAGAAGGGCATGGATGTAAGTAAAACTACGAGAGAGACAGAGAGAGAGAGAGAGAGAGACAGAGAGAATGTTTGTGCCCATGCTTGTATTTGTGTCTTTGTAAGTGTATGTGGTTCAACTTTAAGAATATTTTGTGTTTTATGTTATTTATTACTATAAAATGTTCTTAATACACAACAGCAAACTGACTGATAAACAACAAAAAAGTAAATAATCATCAAGAATTTTGTGGAAAAATGTGAAATGTATGTTTTTATAACAGCTATGTAAATTTGAAAGAATGAATGGCCCTTGTAGCACTTGTATATAGATAATAGATAAGCCTTCATAAGTAAGTGATGAGTGAAACCAGGTAAGTGTATGTGTGTGTGCTGGTGCATATGCAGTACATACTGTATGTGTTTGTAGATGTGAATTTCTCTGTGTCTATAACATTTCACTCTCTCTTCACCTCTAGGAGTCTAAGTGGCGTCCGTTCATGTTGAAGCCCCTCCCCTCTCCTCTCATGAAGCCTATCTTGGTGTTCGTCAATCCCAAGAGCGGGGGCAACCAGGTCAGGAAAGTTTTCCATCTTTGGTTTTCATCTAGCTGGTGACCCTGCTGACTAGCCCTGTTGGAACTGGATCAGTTTCAGTGGGAGATGCCCTGTAATATCATTTTGTTTTAAATCACAATATCTTGCATCATAACATCATCAGGTTTCGATTTTAGAAAGGATTTTATTTATTTTACTCCTCCATTGTATGGATCTCCAGCATGTGGTGTGGTTGGTGCATTTGTACTGAGGTCAGAAATCTCCTCCAGCCTCCATTAGACAGTGTGAGCTAGTAGCCTACATGTGTTATGACAGTCTGCCAGCTCCAAAAACAGAACACATTATTACATTAGGGAGATGTCAGTTCAACCTGAATGTCTATTATCAGATGAGCTCAGAGTTTTTGCTGAAAACTGCAGGTAATTCGCTCCATTTTTTTTTCTTCAATTTCCAAATTTGTAAAACTGGCATCATTGTGGATTAAAATGAGAGATGCTGTTGATAATAATCACAATTACAGCACCTCCCCTAGTAATACTACTCCATTTCCAATAGGGCTCATAATTATTTCTGCCTTGTTACATCAACACCTTGCCGCTCCAGGTTTTGGTGTTTTTTATTAATCTTTTATTTATTTTTCACCTCAGTAGTTTTTCTTTACTGAGACAATAGCAAAGGATGAGAGGGAGGCAGGATCTGCTAACCCACTTTAAATAATTTCATTAGTCTGGTTTTCAAACCTTACTGTTTGAGTATTAAAACATCTACCGACAGCTATCTGAGGACAAGGCAGTTGTTCTTAAGTCTTCAAAACTCTCTCTCTGTCTCTCTCTCTCTCTCTCTCTTTCTTTCCCTCTATTTATAGGGTACCAAAGTGTTACAGATGTTCATGTGGATCTTGAATCCGCGACAAGTCTTTGATCTGTCACAAGGCGGGCTGCGAGAGGCGTAAGTACTCTCCCTTAGGTCCGATATTGGCCAATGTCAAAGTCTGACCTTGACACACTGGGCCAGTTTTTTTTACTTTTTTGTTTGTTTTTGTGTTTTTTCATTTAACTGGAAAACGACTTAGCAGTGTTATTAGCATTAGTTGTATTGGCACACTGCTTCCCCAAGCAAAACCGGTAGTAATTTGATACTTGTAGGTTCATTTCACATTGGACTATTATCACAATAATAGTCCAATGTGGGAAGAAAAAAATTCTGATTATCCTCTTTTATTCAAATAGAATGCTTATGTGGTCTTTTATGGGCTGAGCAATTGAAACTTGGACCAATTACACCCACTCCAAACCCATCAGCAATGTAATGCCCTGCTCTCTTTTATTCCACACCCTGACCTGTCTTTGTGTTGCTTTGTGTTTGTGAATTGCTAGGTTGGAGTTGTATAGAAAAGTGCCAAATCTGAGGATCCTCGCCTGTGGAGGGGATGGCACGGTGAGAGACCATTCTATTCTCGTCTAGTCTGGTCTTATTGTTAGGTTTGGACCAATATATGGGTTTGAATGAATGAGTGAATGAATGAGTTCTGCGTCTCTCCCTGCTGTCGAGCAGAATGACAACTCTGTGTTTGTGTCTGTCTCTCTGTAGGTGGGGTGGATCCTGTCTGCGCTGGACGAGCTGCAGATGAACCCCCAGCCTCCCGTCGCTGTGCTTCCTCTGGGAACAGGAAATGACCTCGCTAGGACGCTGAACTGGGGCGGGGTGAGTTCCTAGCCTTGACTTCTTACCGCAGAGTGAACAGACACACCAGCGTCTCCCCCGCTGTACTCAATCATTCAGCAGCGGTCAGCCACCACAGCAGGAGCATTGGCACCACTGCTAAAACTGAGTCTGTTTAGTCCAGTGAAGGACTTGGCATTCAAGTCGTTTATCCAGATCTTAAATAAAATTAGATGAAACTTTAATGGTCCAAATGGAGAAATTTGGTCAGTGCAGCAGGGAAATAATAATAGGATACAGCTAAGAAAAAAAGACTAAGAATATAGCAAATGGGACTTATATAAACGCAACCAACAATTTCAACACTAGATAATGTTAAATAAAAATGTGTGAATGAAAAGTATGAAAAATGTATGGATTATCAGGGTGTGCAAAATAGTAGTAGACACAAAAAACAAATGAAAAATATCTACAGTAGGATAAGAAAATATACCAGAAATATATGCAGTAGGAAATAAGTGGAAAATTATATAAAAAAAGAAAAATCAATATACAATAATAATAAATGCAGCCTCAGCCAGTCCAGCACCTCTGGGAGCTGTAGTGTAACTCAGCCACATTCCAGGAAGTCCATGAGAGCGTCCCATCTCTCTTCCTGTGGATCTCAGCCTCCGTCTGAACTCTGACTCTTCTGACAGTCTGACCTTCAAAAGCTCAATGTACAAACATCCGTGTGTATGTCATTTTTCCCATATTATTATCGTACTGTGTAGACCTGGGTCAAACACTCCATCAGTAAAGAAGATACAGTGGTAGAGATTGTTGAAGTCCCCCTTCATT
>NW_027281873.1:22500-57500 GCF_046629955.1 Centroberyx affinis | reverse complement strand
CTGCCTCTGAATGTGTTCAACAACTACTTCAGCCTGGGCTTCGACGCTCATGTCACCCTGGAGTTCCACGAGTCCAGAGGTCAGCCAAATCCAGCTTGTTCCATTTCTCTTCTGTTTTACCCTGCATTCACTATCCGTTTCTATTCTTTTCAGTCACACTATTTTGATTCTGGTTTTGAATCCTTTAGACAATAAACCTTACAAGTCTATCAGTATGTTTACATGCAACAAACAACATGGTGCAGTGCAGTGGAAATGCACGAATGTTGAATCCTTTAGGCCTACAGACCAATTACTAAATGAATCCATGTAAACCGGGTTATTAGAGAAATCGCGTTACTTCAAACCATGTAAACGTTGAATCAAAATATTGCCTTAAGCCGATTATTCCCGGTAATCAGAGTATTGGTGTGCATGGAAATGTACTGATTGTTTTGCTTTGAGGGTGATAATTTTGAATCTAATTTTCGAGATGTTGAGTTGGAGTTTTACTAAACTGTACTATTTACTAAATGTATTCTCTTTCTCTTTCCCTGAATCTATGATTGTGTCTTTCCAGAGGCCAACCCTGAAAAGTTTAACAGTCGCTTCCGCAACAAGATGTTCTATGCAGGAGTGAGTGTACTTGACTGCACACACACACACACACACATACACACCACTTACAGCGGCAGGTATTCAAGTTCTGCCTGAATGAAGGAGAGAGGGAAGCGCATTAGGGATGGAAGTGGGAGTGAAGGAGAGAAAGTGAAGAGAGGGATGGAGGAGGGAAAGAGATACAGTAACGAGGGAAGAGAGAGATGGGAGGAGGAGAGGAGAGAAAGGACGGAAAGATTGAGGAGCTGGAAGAGACGAGACGAAGAGATTGGGAGGAGGGAGGCCGGATGAAGGGAAAAGAGAAAGAAACTACTTTCATAAGAGGGAGGGAGGTTAAGATTAAACAGGGTATCCAAGGTTCCTTTAAAAGTCTTAAAAAGTCTTAAATTATCTAAATTTAAGGCTTTAAAAAGGATTCAAATGTCCTAAATACAGTTATTATTTTTCACCATGCAATGACAAGTTTCTTTGCGCTGCATTTTCATTCTTAGATTAATCCAGAACAGGATTAGTAGTACAATCTGCATCCTATCTGCTTTACTAAACACAGTTGGACTTCATGTTCTGCCACAATTAATTTCCTATTGTCTTTTTTTTATACTGCCCATTTATAGTTTCAGAACTTTCATTAGCTGTGTTTAATTGGAAATTCACCGGTTTTTCCAGCTTTGTTTCTTCATTTTGGATTTTAATTGGTCTGTGATTCAAATCTACAGCATTAAACGGGTCTTATAAAGTCTTAAATCTGGCATTCTGAAACCTGCAGATAGCCTGTGAAGAATGGGAGAGGGAAGGAGGGAAGGGACGGGTGGGAGGAGGAGAGGAAGCAAGGAGGGGAGTGATCTCTTTTTAATGAGGGAAATGTAATGAACTGTAATTCTGTTTGACTGGGGTCTTTTCTGTGGTTATGCGCGGTGTATTTATTTCTGTGTGTTTGTGTGTGTGTGTGTGTGTGTGTGTGTGTGTGTGTGTGTGTGTGTGTGTCTGAGCAGGCCGCGTTCTCAGATTTCCTCCAGAGAAGCTCCAGGGATTTGTCCAAGCACGTCAGAGTGGTGGTGAGCGTCAACACACACTCTCTCCGTCTCTGTCTCTGTCAGTGTGGACATGTCGGGGCAGCAGGACGGGCCCCACACACCTCAGTATGGGAGGATTTGTGTTGTTGATTAAGCTTGGGCGATTGGGCGATTGGGCGAATACATCAGGGATCGCTGTTGGACTGACTCCACTGCCGGTGGAAATTACCTCGCCGATGTTTTGCCAGTTTAAATGACCTTAATATTTAGTCATTTACAATGTAGCCTTGTGCTAGACACTGAAATGGAAGCAATGCAGGGACAGAAATGATACTCAGGTTGATTTAAAATTTAATTAGATCCTAAATGCAGCCAATGATTCCCAGAGCCTTCCTCAGGTTGTGCTGGTTTTGGCCCCTGCTTCCCCATTTGATTGTCTTGTGCTGCTGCCTCCTTGTGGGAATGCAGCATGACCTGACACTTGCTCATCCGTTTTTTGTTTTTTTTTCTTGCGAGGACTCACACTATCATTTCAAATGTAAAAATGTCCCTTCCTTGCATATGTAAAAGTTGCATTTCAATTCAAGTCATCACACCTGCACCATGCACACCGTCTGCCCCCTGGTGGTTCCTGTACCTCACTTTATGAACCACTGATTTCTCTTTCTCTTTCTTTCTCTCTCTCTCTCTCTCTCTCTCTGTCAGTGTGATGGTACAGATCTAACTCCTAAGATCCAGGAGCTGAAATTCCAGTGCATTGTGTTTCTAAACATTCCGAGGTGGGTGAACATACAGAGCCACTGATACTGTAGAAATTACTTTATTTCAACAGCTTTACTGAAGAAAAGAAAGGAAATCAACAAACTATATCAGTTTGTTGATTTCCTTTCTTTTCTTTTCTTCTTCTTTGGGTCTACCCTAGTTAAAACCATTCAATTTCTTGGTTAGCTGTGCCTGTGCCGTCACCGGTTCATCATGGAGTGGTGACATCTGCAATTATATGATGGTATGCCATGACTTTAGTGGTGTGTGTGTGGTGTGTGTGTGTGTAGGTACTGTGCCGGCACCATGCCATGGGGGAACACGGGCGACCACCGGGACTTCGAACCGCAGCGCCACGACGACGGCTGCATCGAGGTCATCGGCTTCACCATGGCCTCACTGGTGAGAGAGGAGAAAGAATAGAAAGAGAGAGAGAGAGAGAGAGAGAGAGAGAAAGACAAAAATAAAAGAATAAAACAGAATGAACAGAGTAAGATAGAAAGGGGAGAGGAAGAACAGAGAAGGAGGAAGAACAGGGGGAAGGGGAAGGATAATAAAAAATTAAACAAAGGGAATGAGGAAGAGAGACAGGCAGAACCAAGGAAGAAGGAACAAGGTTGTGTGTCCTCCTGTGATGGACTGGCCCTCCTGTTGTTAATCCTTGGTGTGAATTCCCCTCCTGTCCACCAGGCAGCGCTGCAGGTGGGCGGTCATGGAGAGAGACTGCACCAGTGCAGAGAAGTCGTCCTCACTACCTTCAAGACCGTACCTGTTCAAGTGAGTACACACACTCAAGCATCACTGCCAGTGTCTGCTGCCAAGTTATTCATTTATATATTACACAGCTTATATTCAGGGTGTGCAAAATGTGCATTGTATTCACATTACCAGAGAAGGCCATAGATGTATGTGTGTAAGTGTGCAGACCGGAAATAAATGGGATTCGTCAAGCAGGGGACAAGTACACAAAAAAGTCCATACTACAGAGTCTGACATTAAATATATTCATGAATATTACAGTCTGTTAAGCTATTTCAGAATGTATATTTGTGTATAATGTAACATGGGATGAGCACATACATTTTAAAATATCATTAAATATTAATATATTCATGAATAATGTATGTATCCTGGGATAAGCTCATATTTCAAAAAATACTCTTTGACAATATATCCTGGGATATATATATAAAAAAAAAACATATTTCTATGTAAATACATGAAGAACATTTATGAAAGTGACTTTTTTGTAATATTGACATACATTTCCTCTATATACTATACATATACTGTATGTACATACATGATAAAAGATAGAAGTTTTTTCCTGCCCTTTTCATGTGTAACCTTGGCATTATAATGTATTTTAGAGTAAATTGTTTCACTTTTCTAAAACACACTCTATAAGTAAAGAAAACCAGAATCTGTTATATGCTATGTTCTGTTTGACTATGGGTTGTATCCTTCTAAGAGTGATGCTTGTGTGTGTTGCATGTGTTAATGGTGTGTGTGTGTGTATGTGCGTGTGTGTGTATGTAGGTGGACGGTGAGCCCTGTCGGCTGGCTCCCTCCACTCTCCGCATCTCCCTCCGAAATCAGGCCAACATGGTCCAGAAGAGCAAGAGACGCACCTCTGTACCCCTGCTCAACGAGTGAGTCACACACACACACACTCACACACACACACACACACACACACACACACACACCCAGGAAGTAGGCCAGCAGTGTTTTAAATGCCCGGGTTACACTGAGTGAGTCACACAATCTGTTTAGCAGGAGCTGACATTCACTCCTAAATGTCCTACATCTCTCTACAGCTCACCAGTCCAAAAACGTGGGAACAATACATATCTCGTTGCACTCAAATTAATCAACAGCATGATGTCTATTTACACAATACCATATAATTTTTTTTTTTCCTGCGGCAACCCCCGGACTCCATCTGCACCGCATGATGGCGAAGAAAAAGAATACAATTTGAAAAGTCCAACAATTTCTTTCAGTTGTTGCCTGCTGTATAAACTTCTACAATGTTGACATGTTGCTACTAGCTGTTGTCTGCCTCCTCCATCCCTGCAACACTAATGTTTCTTTGTGTATATCTTTGTATCTATTTCAACTAGCTCTATGTGTGCGATAATCTATAAGCTACAGTACTTCTGCTATGTGTGTGTGTGTGTATGTGTGTGAGAGAAAGAGAGAGAGAATTACTTGCTGTAGCTGCAGTTACTAGTGTCTTTGCTCGATGTACTGCTATGTTACTGTACTCTATGCTATCTATATATGTGTGTCTACTTACCTATGGGCTTTTCTCCGTCTGTCTCTCCTCCTGTCCCTCCTCTCCCTGTTTGTCTTCCATTCCTTTCATTCTTCCTTCTTTTCTCCCCCGAAACACGTCCGCAACGTTTCCAATAATGTATTCCTTTTGTTTGTTTACCTCTCCTCTCTCCTCTCTCTCTCCTCTCCTCTCCTCTCCTCTCCTCTCCTCTCCTCTCTCTTTCCTCTCCTCTCCTCTCCTTCTCTCATTTCCTCTCCCCTTTGTCATACGTTGCTCCTCTCTCCTCCTCTCCCCTCCCCTGTGTGCGTGTGTGTGCGTGCGTGTGCGGCCGTAGTATTCAGAAGGTGTGTGCAGCCGATCTGCGCCGCCTCTCTGCTCCCCCCGACTCCTTCTCTGTGTAAGTACCTCAGCCCTCTGTCTGTGTGTGTGTGTGTCTGTGTCTGTGTCTGTGTCTGTGTCTGTGTGTAGAGAGAGTTGGTGATGTTGTGTCATGTTGTGTCCAGGGTAAGACCAATATATCAACTTTATGTTGTTAAAAATCAGATCCGGTCCGGTCAGTGTCGTCCACCTCTGATATGATGGAGTTTGGTGGATTACATATTTACTGTAGAATTGATCAATACCACACCGGTTGTCTATGGAAAGCCCTTAACCTGAATCAATTTTTAGACTTTCTGATGTATGAATATGTTAATTATGATTATCCTGAGGTCCAATGGAGAGTTTTAGTGTCCCATGATGACAAATTGAAAATGATCACATTTAAAGATTGATTGATGAATATCAGTACAAAATCGCATATTGGTCAAACCCTAGTTGTGTCGTGTCGTGTTGAGTGTGTGTTTTTGTTGTGCGTAAGAAGTAAGTGCACATAGAGAGAGAGAGAGAGAGAGAGAGACTGAGAGAGAGGGAGGGAGAGAGAGAGAGAGAGGGAGAGAGAGAGAGAGAGAGAGAGAGAGAGTGTATGGCAGCATGCTGAAGCCTTCTCACTTCTCAATGTGCTTCTGCCTCTTGTCTCTGTCTGTGTTTCTCCCGACGTTCTCCCTTTACCCTTAACTTTACCCTGAGCTGTACACTTTTTACCCGCACCAATCCTTTTGCGTTCACTTGATGTCGAAGCTCCCCCCCCCCCCCCCCCCCCGCAGCCATTTTGCAATCACAATATTGCATCATGTTTAATTCAAATGAGGACTCCAAGTGGTGCCAAGAGAAAGCAACTTACTATCATTTAAAATCCTTTCAATTACTTTGAGCTTTGACTTTCTGGGGTAAGACAGGCAGGGTTTGGACTTGTGGAGCAATCTGATTGGCTGTATTGAACTCAACAGCGGTCAAACAATTGCTTGGAAGTAATTGAATTAATTTTAAATACTAATTAGGATTATTATTTGATAGTAGGTCAGGCCATAATATGCAGGTAAGATTTTGAGGCTGGGTAGATGGGCGATTTTGCAAACAGTATCTGTATGACCAGCAGTATTTTGAAGTTGTGCTTTTGTTCATCATCGATTTTGTCCCTTCATCAACCTCCATCCATGCTTAAGGCAATATTGCCCATTGACACTGCTTCAAAATGGCCTCCTTCAAACTCAAACTAGAGAATCAAAGTCGTCTTGCAGGAGGATAGCAGAGCCCTATATCTTAAAGAGATGTGCTACTGGTGGAAGCTTTCATAACTTCAGAAATCTTCAAACATTTTTAAACCTCTGCTGATGAATTCAGAAGTCTTTTCAGTGGTGCAACTCGTTTAGATATACAGCTCCAGAGGATGTTGACCATTCAGCCAAAAGCCTGTTTCTGTGGAGAGATTGGATGTGATTATGATGAGAAAGCTGTTATTTGGTGTGTGACGTGTGTCTGGGTGTGTGTGTGTGTGTGTGTGTGTGTGTGTGTATATGTGGGTGTATGTATCTGGGTGTATGTGTGTATGCATGCTTGTATGCGCATGTGTGTCCTTACCTTTGTATGTTTGTGTATGTCTGGGCTGTGTGCTTGCTTGCGTGGTCGTGTGGGTGTTTTTGTGTGTGTGTGTGTGTGCGTGTGTGTTTTCCAGTCCTCACGCAGTTCCAGATCGTCTGCGTCTCAGAGTGAACCGGATCAGCCTCCAGGAGTACGACAGACTGCAGTACGACAAAGAACGACTACGAGACATCTGTAAGACTCTGAGTTTGTGTGTGTGTGTGTGTGTGTGTGTGTGTTATGAAACTGTTATGACAGGATCGACTAGTAACATCATACAGGTATAAGCTTAGCTGACTGTGTGTGTGTGTGTGTGTGTGTGTGTGTGTGTGTGTGTGTTATGAAACTGTTATGACAGGATCGACTATTAACATCATACAGGAATAGGCTTAGCTGACTCTGTGTGTGTGTGTGTGTGTGTATTCCAGCCATCCCAGTGGGCATTGTGGTAGTGAGGGGGGACTGTGACCTGGAGACCTGCAGACTTTACATCGACAGACTACAAGAGGTGAGTCATCATCTTCATCATCATCATCTTCACCATCTCCTTCTTCCTCCTCTTCTTCTGCTTCCTCCTCTTCATCATCATTATTTTATGATGCACGTTGCATCCCTCTTGCTCAGTCATGTATAGTGGGATGTTGCATTAAACAAGTGTGTGTCTCCTGTGGGAAACATTCACTAACCAAGTTTAACACCAATGTGTTTTGTTGGAGATGCCTTGACTGTGTATTAACCTTGAAACCTGTCTGCTGTGCTTGATAGGATTTACACCAGGCTCCATCTACTGGCCACAGAGTGCACTATCAGGTAGAGAATGTCTGAGTGTCTGTCTGCAGGAAGGCCCTCTCTGGATTTATACTAGGGTTCGACCGATATGAGTTTTTGAAAGCTGACATTTTTTAATTGATGCTACTGATAGCTGATATATTCAGTGGCTTTAAATTTGACCATGTTCATGCCAAAAAATCAAAATAATTACAACGATTCAGTGTTTCCACCAGACTGTTATTCTTAACACAGTAGACAAGCCTCTGAAACAGCATTTAGACCATCATGTGATACTAAGTGGATTTGCAGTTCCTTAAAGAAGGTTGACCTGCCTATTCAATGGTAGAGGAAGGTCTGGGATATATTGTTGCCTTTAAATTAAGAATTAACCTAGAAAACCCCCCAAATACATGTAAATAAATGAATAAAAAAATAAAATTGCAAATTTTACAGATTGACACCCCTGAAGCTGTTGACACACCACACCACACTGGAATGATTTCAAAATAATAATAAAACATATTCACTAGCTGTGGTCAGGAAAGGAACCTCTGTCATATCAGAGGGGGACGACACGGCTGGCTGATTATTTTTTGATTGTTTTATACAATTTTGTAATAAAAGACCAATTGTCGGCCTGATATTTCAGCAAACTAATATATCAGTCTAACCCTAATTTCTATTACAGTATAAGGTGTGTCATTGTCCTGATTCTCTGTCATGTAATAGATTTTTTTCCTGCTCTCTCTCTCTGTTTGCCTCTGTCTTGTTTGCTCTTGTTTCGCTTTCTCTCTCTGTTTCTCTCTCTCTCTTTGGAGTAGTTTTCCCTACGTTTGTGAAATATGTACACTTCCTTTTTTGTGCAGTGAAGCGATGTTTAAAGCCGGACTGTCTCACTCTCTTTCTGTCTGTCTGTCTGTCTCCAGGATGAGAGTCGAGGCGTCCCCCGGACCAGTTCAACCAGTAGACTCTCTCCCAACTGGAGTTTCCTGGACTGTGAGTGACTGAAACACACACAAAGCATTTTCCCTTTCCAAAGACTATCCATATGTGACACAGGTATTAAATACTGAGCTCCAGCATTCTGAAGCAGAAAACTAAAATCTAATTGTCTGTCTGTTGAAGAGACCTGGTATGAGCCTGCCTAGCAATAAAGACACAGTTAGAGCAATCAGTTTTGATAGAAATTATATTTGAGTTGTTCATCTATAACTTAAAGATGAAGTAGGGATAATATATGCTGAACAATGAGACATTTTCAAATGAGACAAGTACTTATTGGAATTGGAGGCATGATTTTTCCTTCCACTTCGATAGGAAAGAGTAGTTTGCATAGATACCAAATAGATCCCATTTTCAACTAATGTTGTAGCACAGAAAAAGAAAATGTGCAAAAAGTCAAGGAGCCCGAATAGTTTACCACTGTAAATATGACTCTTGATCAAAAGTATGCAAAAACTAGAGATTATGTAAATAAACAGGGAGGGTGGGGCAAAGTGGGTAAAGCACTCAGTTCCCCTTCCAAAGCACATATTTTTAGCAAATCTGTTTTGTATTTTTGTCATGATTTTAGCCAAGTCCACCTTTACATATCTGTCTGTCTCTGCCGTCAGCAGGCTGTAAAATGGTGGGAACTGATGAAAGGAACAAAGAGACGGGTAGCAATACCTAGATAGTTCATCCAATTCAGCTTTATTGTCTTATTGTCTTTTATTGTCTTGAAGTGCACAGTGAAACCAAAAAGCTTTTTCTAGGGGTTACAGTGCATTTCAAACAAGAAGAAAAATGAGATAAAGCAAAACAAATCACCCTTATATATCTATGAAGTGCATCACTGACTGTACAGTGAACTGACATCCAGTACTGTCTGTTGTCTCCACAGCCACATCAGCCGACCGCTTCTACCGCATTGACAAGGCTCAGGTAGGAGACGCTCTGCTCCATAGATTTTGTCGGTACTACAGTGAAAATAATGTCACAGGACTGATATGCGTTAAACCGATATATTGGGCCCTTATCTGCTTGTGTACTGTGTGTGTACTGTGTGTGTGTGTGTGTGTGTGTGTACTGTGTGTGTGTGTGTGTGTGTGTACAGGAACACCTCCACTTTGTGACGGAGATCTGTCAGGATGAGGTGTTTATCCTGGACCACGAGGGACCAACGGTGGGCCAGGGCTCGTCCACTGGGATGCCCGACCTGGTGGTGGAACCTACTGGGTAAGAGAGCGCACACACACAGTAGATACTGGACACACACACATAGATACACACACACTTCATACTCAGAAAGATAGATGGACAGATGCATACACACAAATGTAGATAAATAAATCGATATGTATGCACTCATGCACACATGATAACTCATGATTACATATGAACCACATGTACTTTATACATTTTAAAGTCTATACTCAATTTCTTGCATAAGTTAGGCTATTAGTTACATTAGTTACATAAATACTATTCGTTACGTGATTCAGTAAAATATCTTTCTTTAATTTCTCTCTCCAGTGCTCCATTGACTTCTGAGGAACAAGGTAGAATATACACACACACACACACACACACACATACACACACCCCTTTTTAACTTCCTTTCAATTTAAAAATGTATAAAATGTAAATGTTTCCCTTCTTTCTGACATGTCCAGACATGTTTCAAACACGTTGGCCAGCTTAGAGCCATGTGTTTTTTCCACTTGCTGAGCCAAACCCTGAGATCCCTTGAAGTTGTAGATTGTTTGTAGTTTCGAAACAGGTTTCAGTTCCTTAAATCATCACTTTACATGTCCGGGGATTGTTAAAATGCTTTCCTCTCACCATCTGCAGGGACTTGTTTTGGAAAAGGCTGTTGTGGATGCGCAGTGCAGTCACTTCTTCATGAGTCAGTTGTAAACCCCTAAGATCCCCACACGGTTCAGCCTGAGTAATTCTAGCTAGCGGGACTCTCCAAAGCATTTAATTGCACCACACCCTAAAACAGAACTCGTGCTTTTCGTCTTTGGTAGTTACTCATGTTCACTTGTCCTAATGTGTGTGTGTGTTCACTTTCAGTTTGGAGATATAAAAGATTGTATCTGTGTTGTTTGTCTACAAAGACAAACAACACTACAGTATCTACTTGACACGTAAATGATACTAAATTATATACAGTCCACACCTCAGGGTATCTGACCATCCTTAAAACGTCTAAAAATTCACAAACAAGGCTTAAAATATGCAAAATGTAAGGCCATAAAATCTTTTAGCATGTCTTAAATAAAGTCACAGCAGGATTAGCAGTACAATGTGGAAAATATGTTTTTTCCATTGTATCTGCTTTACCAAACACAATTTGACTTTCATCCCTTCGTCCCTTAACAATGAATTTCCTGTCATCCTTTTTCTTATACTGCCCATTTGTATTCTCGGAACTTTCATCAACTGTGTTCAATAGGAAATAGGCTAGCTATGCCAGTTTTGTTTCTAAGTCATTGTGAAACCTGCAAATACCTGACAGCTGCACCACTAAGACTTTTGTCGGGGCAGAAGCTGAAGTAATTTTTCTCAGCTTCATTAACCATGCAGTTACTGGTCTTTAACCACAGGCCTTCAAAAACCTTGAAAGGAAAGGAAAATAAAATAAGACCTTAAAAGTTCTTGAAAATGAACAGCTGACCTTGAAAGTACTTGATTTAAAAAAAAAAAAAAAAAAAAAAAAAAAAAAATATATATATATATATATATATATATATATATATACATATAGTGAAGAAAGTGGATGGTATATATATATATATATATATACATATATATATATACCATCCACTTTCTTCAGTATCACACAGTAACACACACTTCACACTTCCATCTTGAGGAAAACCCCGGGATGGAGATCTGCAGGTTTAAAATGAAAGATTTCACCATGACACTCTATGATGTCTCATTTTGACCAATGACCCCAAAACATGCCAATTTTAAGTCCTTTCATTTCAAACAAGGCCTTGAAAGCCATTGAATTTGATATCCAAGTAAGTGTTGGAACCCGGTCATTGGCTTTGTAGGGCAGTGTAAATGTTGATAAATATTGGCTGAACTTTGAGTCACCAGTCTATAAATGGTTCACTAACACACACACAGGTACATGCAAGACAAAGCAGAGCCAGGATATATTAGTTTGTTCTGTTGTCAAGAAGTACTTTTAGACTTGATATCTGAGTGAAACTGAAAGCTCTGAAAGGTGGAAACACTCCGAGCTGAAAGACCCTGGTTATCCTAGGGAAAGTTTTCTTTGTCTACTCTCTTCTTTAATATTCAAATCAACATTTCACTTTGAACATTTTTTCTTGTCAGCATACACACACACACAGAGGCTTGGTTAATGATGAGTTGGACGGCTTTCTAAAATCCATTAACTTTATTCTGACTGTGTCATCAGAGCCAGTGAGTGCAGACCGCAGGATTACAGCACAAACAAGGCAAAACATGTGTAGAAGAGGAAGCTACTGTGTTTACAGTTAGAGAAAGAGAAACTCAGAAGTCAGATGATTTCAACTGGATTGTCTAGTCACTCTTGGCGTGTGCGTGCGCGTGTGTGTGTGTGTGCATGTGCGTGTGTGTGTGTGTGTGTGTGTTCGTTCCACAGCATTGCTGACAGCTGCCAGTTCGGGGGATCTTTCTTTGGTAATACACAATTTATTCACACAAACACACACACACACACACACACACCACTGCACGATGCACCTGTCTGTATGTGCTGCACACCACTGTGACCTATAGAGACTCACTTAGGCAGTCAGTCATACTAGGGTAGTTAATCAACCTCTTACCTTTACAATTTAAAGTAATTATTATATATATAATATTATTATAAATGTTACTTTCTTTTTCTGTTTACCCAGTACACAGTTTGCAGCTGCAGATGAGAACTTCCTCTGTATTTTCCCAGTCTAAAAAAAGTCCAAACAGTAGTAATGGTTGAGCTGCTGTAGTGCTGATGGTAAACATAAAGTGAGGGCAGACAGGGCGTTCCGTAACTAGGTTAAATGTCTTATACTGAACTGTACCACACTGAGCTTCAATTCAACTTAAGTAACTGGTGTTTTTCCTCCCTCTCTCTCTCTAACAACCCCCCCCCCCCCCACACAGCTATCAGAGTGTGTGTGTCGCGGGGTCACTTTGTTGGTTCGGGACTCTCGAGGCTTTTCAGCATTACATATGGCTGCCCAGAACGGCCACACAGAGCTGGTCAGCTATATACTGCAACAGGGTGAGTGAGTGTATAATGTTAAAGGTGCTGTGTGTAGCATTTTATCGTCAACAAATCATTACCACGTTAATTTCCGCAAACAACCACAAACGAGACCATCGCGGAGAAGACTGTCAGCCTCTACACTGTATTTTATATTGTGTGCCGCTGGGTGGGATTTGGCGGGGAATCTGCTGGATTGCTTTACGGCACAAAACAGGAAGAGGCCGCTGTTCTTCCAGAGCAAACAGAGCTAAGGCTTTCAGAGTTTCTGGCAGCAGCAGATAGTGGAAGGAGTGAAAGGCCAGTGGAAAAATCTCCTCCAACATGTTTATCCTCTTCAGCAGAGGGAAACAGAAAACTTATGACTGAAGAAGCAACATCTTCTTTGTGCTAGGAAGCAACAGGGTTTATGGGAAATGTGGTCTTAATATTGAGAAACACAAACACTAACAATAGACTGTAAATTGGGTAAACATGCATTACTTGCATGCTTCCTACTACAAAATAACCCTGTATCTCTTCCTCATGTCTCCCCACTCAGGTTCCAAAGTGCTTCTGGATTTGACTGACAGAGAGAAGTATGTTTAGCTCTGTGTAGGAGGAGTGTATGTTTTTGTTATCCTCTTATGAAAATACCACTCTAATATAGTGAAAAAAGCATGCAACCCATTATGTACTTTGTGGCTTTTATCTGTGTCGCCTTTATCTGTATTTTAGCTCAGTATCATGCATGTAATCTTTATCTGCAGACTGCAACAGTCTACAGACCTGAGACAGTTGTAACCCTTTACATGACCTTGTAGCTACTGTACCACCGCTTATCTGATCACTGGTGTGTGTGTGTGTGTGTGTGTGTGTGTGTGTATAGAGGGGACACTGCCTTGCACAGAGCGGCCTCAGAGAAGCAGCATGCCGTGTGTCGATTGCTGGTAGAGGCTGGGGCTTCCCTCAAAAAGACTAACTTCCAGGTACACACACGCACACACACACACACACACACACACACACAGCCATTATGCAACATTGCAGTACACACACACACTTATCCTTTCACTCCTGCTTCCAGTTAAGTCCACCAGCCAGATGATTCATACCAGTAAGCAGCATGACACTGTTAATGATCTACTGACCAATCAGTTTACAGATTACAGTTCTACTGCTGTTGAAACCAGGGTGCGGCTGACTTCATTTCTTCATCTCTACTTCCAGTGTGTGAAACCTTTGCACCACATTCTTAATATTCAGGGTGTTTGAAAATTCTTTAAATGTCTCAAGGTCTTGAAAGGTCTTGAATACAGTTAATCATAGTATTTTAAGTCTTAAAATAAAAAATATTTCACTGTTTCTAGTGAGAAATCAGCTCATGCTTATACAGTATATTCCCATAGGTCTACAGTTGTTTTCATTTTCACATTTATTTCAATTGTGAAATTGGTCTCATATTTCATATTTCAACTTGTTAAGTGTTAAACTTACAGAAACTTGCAGACACCCTGATACTGAAGTGCTCAGTTGTCTGGACTTCCCCCCTTTATGACTGAAGTCGCTTTAATAGGTGAGCTCAATAACAGATCATAGGTTGATGATGAAAGCTTGAACAAAGACCAGGACAGAGTCCCTGGTGAGGAAAAGTCTGAGTCAACAACTTGATAACATTGCAAAATACATTCTTTTTTCCCTAGTCAGTGACTCTGGGGGAAAGTTGCTCATGTTCACAAATCTTGTGAGTCGTCATATTTTCCATGTGATGCTTGTCGACTCAATGGATAACACAATACCATCTGCCAAAGGGTAGAAATACCAATTAGTCTCATTATGTGCCACTGAGTAGCTCTTTTCTATACTTTTGTAAAGTATAGTAATAGTAATTTTACTTTTGATTTGATTGAATTTTTGCCTTTGATAACAGTACAAAGTTTATCATCTCTCCATAAGCATTACACCAAAAACTGGCCAGAACAAGAAGATGGTATTTCAGCATATCTCTCTCTTTGTTTGTCTGTGTGTGTGTGTTTGTGTGTGTGTGTGTGTGTGTGTGTGTGTCTGTGTGTAACCAGGGGAAGACGCCAGCGGACTACGCCCAGGCTGAGGGAGACTCGGAGCTGGCCGCCTACCTGAGCACCCTACAACACACACCGTCTGTCACTAACGAAGACCTGGAGACTGCCGTCTGAGACACGAGCACACACACACTCAAACACACTCACTCTGTCTCTCTTGACTCTGCACACACTTGTAGTGGAGAAGAAGCTCGGAGAGAAAAGCAGGATGGGTGAAAAAAAGAACAGAGTCTCCATGATCTCTACAGACGGAGGGATGAGTCTGTGGATAGAGGGATGACTGGCCAGACAAAACGGAGGAGTGAACTGCTTCAGGTTACAGCAGCACTGCAGTGGAGAGAATGTTTCATTGGTCAACTATTTATTTGTATTTATTTATTCATATTCTATTTATTGGTTAGTTGTACTGATTGGCTGAGTGACTGATTGTAGGAGAGTTAAGGGTTAAGGCTGCAAGTGCACTTTGATCAGCCGTCATGGGTCGAGAGTTCACCTGTTCAACTGAATGAGAAATTTAGTCTGTCATCCTTTGGGGACTTGTTTTGGGTCGCAAACCATAGCTTAAGAAACTAAGGGTCATGGGGTTTACTTGATAAGAGGTCTAGTGTTGGAACCCAGTTGAAAAACAGTTGAAATTCAGTAGAAACCCAGTTGAAAGTGGGTTGAAAAGCACTGAAACACAGTTGAAAATGGTGAAAATAACGTAAAAGCCCATTTGAAAACTGATTGAAATAGTGTAGGTTTGAATGTTTACCCACAACACCTTTGTGGATTTCTGACATGTGCCAAAGACATTGCTCTGATGCAGTGTCACATCTAGTCCACAACTTTAACGATGTCCCCACCATCTATCACAATGGTCTTCAAACTCTTTTCACATTTGCAGAAATCCCCAAACTTATTGTCTTAGGCAATTGTAATACCTACTTATTTAACTATGTAATAAAATGTACCTGGTTATTTAGCAACAAGCCTGGTATCATATGCTGTTTTATTCAGCATACCTGAGATTACAGGGTCATGGGAGGGTAATGGCAACATAAAGCCAACAACTTTGGATATTGATTTGTCCTTAATAATTTGAGTACTATAACTGTATTTGGGCCATTGTTTTAGAAAACCATCAGATTTTATGGTTTCCGGTTTGCCAGACTTTTTAAAATAGTACTCAACAACCTATTCTTTCTATTCCATTCCACCATGTCTCGGCTGTCTCGGTAGACAGACAGCAGCAGGGTTTGACCGATATGGGTTGTGAAGGCCGATGCTGGAATTTTTGGGATCGAAGCTGCCGATAGCTGATATTTTGTGCCGATATTACGTGTCTTTAAATTTGACCATTGCCAATGCCAAAAAATTGCAAATATTCAGTGTTTCCCCAGAGTTTTATTCCTGTGCCCTGAAACAACATTTAGACCATCATGGGACACTAAAGCTCTCTATTCAAATTTAAATTCATGCATGTACTTGTGTGGAATCTGATCAAAATGTCACATTAGAACCAATTCAGGTTAAGGGCTTCCTATAGACAACCAGTGTAGTATTGATCAGTTCTTCAATAAATATGTAATCAATCAAACTGCATCATATCCATCATATCAGAGGTGGACGACACTGACTGGACCAGATCTGATTTTGAATAAAAGACCAACATCGGCCTCATATATCGGCAAACCAACGTATCGGTTTAACCCTAAATCATACTACAGGTGTCCGGAAGAAACCGGTAAGCTGAGCCAGTTGGGTTTGGAGGGCAGACCAGGGTGTTTAGAGCATAATCACCCACCAGCTAATTAGCACTGTGCTGTAGTGTTATCACAGCCCACCAGGCGCTCCAGCTGCACTTACACCAACAAACACTCACAACCC
This sequence comes from Centroberyx affinis, assembly GCF_046629955.1. Lineage (NCBI taxonomy): Eukaryota > Metazoa > Chordata > Actinopteri > Beryciformes > Berycidae > Centroberyx > Centroberyx affinis. The sequence continues at coordinate 40,952 of NW_027281873.1, read as the reverse complement.
CTCCACTCTGTGTGTGTTTGGTACTCCTGACCCGGCGGAAGGCTTTTCACATGCACCTTGTGGGTGTGTGTGTGTGCCCACGTGTGTGTGTGAGTGCGTTGATATACCCTATTCCATATCAATTCTGGATAAGAGGAGAGAATCAGTTCTACTGTAATGGAAAGAGACTCAAGCAGAGGAGAAAGACGCTTCGTTCTGCCCTCTGTGCAGCATGTACATAACTATACTGTGTTGTATTCTAATTGTGTGAGCGTGTGTGTTATGTGTACATGGGAGAGCGCGTTTGCATGTGTACCTGTGTGTACGCATGTCTGTGTGTGTGTGTTTGCAGTGTGTGTGTGCAACATTTATCCAAGAAAGAGAGAGAAGAGAAAATCTGAGCCATATTCAATGCAATATGAATGGATGACGTCTTTTTGCATTTCTCTATTTATCGTTTACATTACATTAATGTTTTTAACATAGTCGTCCATTTAGCACCAAGGAGTATTGAATGTGCAATTTTACTACAGTGCTGGTTGGGTATATGATTGTCTTGTTCTTTTTTTCTTTTGTGTGCATGTATGTCAATGGATTGAAGTTAAAAAACCCTGTGAGCTCTTTTGATATAACCTATTGTAAACTAAACTGATATACAATAGTAACTACATTCCCAAATGGATGTGGGGACACTGATCATTTTAAAGAGTTAGATGTAGCCATTGTAGAAGTCCCTTTTTTTTTTTTTTACTGCATGCTTCCTGCACCAATTGCTCTTGTCCCATGAGGAATTGTTTTGAAAATTTGATTTTTGCTTCTTCCTGCAGCTGCAAAGACACACAGAATGATTTGACAGCCATTTGTTTTGAGAGGTTTTTTGTAGCCATATGACTTTTCTGATCTTTACAACTGTTAATGCTGCACTAGGCAAGTTTTTTATGTAGAAAAAACACCCATGTTATCATAAAGTGGGGCTGCAGTGTCCCATCCCTACTAATAGCACAGCAAATTTTCTAGTGTTAATACATGCTGATTTTTCAGTGACAATAATTATAACTTTACGAATGTGTATTGGAGCGTTGTTTGTCCACTCATAGAGCTGATGTGGCTCTGAGGCAGCTGTTCAAAACTGTGTTAAATGAAGTGTTAAATTAACTTGTAGTATTGACTTGTAGAAACTGGTATAGTGTTGATTTTTACACTCTGAGTTAAATTACGACTGATGAGTTTCACAGTTTCACCCAAAGCTCTCACCATAGGCTTTGTTTACATGTTTTTTTGACCAATCGCTAACGTCCTCCCTGGTTACATCCCGCCTCTTTTCAAACCTCTCAGCTGAAGATTTTCCACCTGAAAGTAGCTGCTATGAAACGGATTAGAATAAGGTGCAAAGTATGTTTTATTCTTCGACATGTAGACGCCAGAGGTGGGGACTCGAGTCACTGCTTTAATCCCTTGAGACTTGACTTGATGCATGAAGAGAGGACTTGAGACTTGACTTCTGGTGACTTGGGACTTGACTTTGACTTGTACTTTGATGACTTGAAAAGGTTTCTAAAGTCTTGACTTGAGATCTTGTGTTCGTGTAAATGACTTAGATTGAAAGTGATGAGATTTGTTCCAGCAGACGACTGAATTTAAATTCTGTTTTCTGAATTTGTATGGAATGATTGAATTTATTGAAGTTGAGACTGATTATAGAAATCAAACTCATGATGCTTTTACCAAGTTTTTATCCTATTAAAACCATATTGCATTGAAAAGTCCTAGATATTTAGTTTTCTTTAAGATATTAAATTGATACTGGACTCTTGATTTGTTCTGACTTGTCTTGCTGTTCTACATTTAGACTTGGGACCTGACATTAATGACATGGACTTGACTTGGACTTGACTTGGTAATCTACATTTAGACTTGGGACTTGACTTGAGACCTATGCCTCAAGACTTCAGACTGATTTGGGACACAAAGTTGACTTGGTCACACCTCTGATAGATGGTCAGTCGGACCTCATGATACTAAAAAGCTTGATTCTTATCCGCTACGATCCCCGTTTCACAATTTAGCCCTTTACTGACATCAACTTACAGGATTTCTGGGTATTGAAGTTCAAATTTTTCAGACAGGATAGATGAGCCAGAGCGTCGTGATGCAGGACTTCTACGATGGCTACCGCTGTAAACATCCAGCTGAGATTAGGGAATAGAGAAATGTCTTTAGAACAAATTGTCTGTAAATGGTGATCATATTTTCTATGAAGTAACTGTGGTATAAGCTAGGCCCATTCTGAATGACATACACACACACACTTATCACTCTTTCTATTGGTTCTGAGTAGAAACATGACTTTGTATTAACTTGTGTCACTCATCAGCATTGTTTATGCATGGCATTTTCTTACCTCCTTGGGAATACTTTCTAATAATGGCATAAAGAAATGGCATTATTATTATTGTTGTTTTAACTCTTCTTCTTCTTATTAAATTATTATGGTTTTAAATGTTTTATACCTGAGTTTCTGCTTAGGCTGGAGATGTGTTGGGTGTTATTTTTTGGCTTTTGTATATTTTTTTGTTCTGCTGATGATGATGATGATGGGATTACTTGAATGTTTGTTTTATTTTATTTTTAATTCTGTAAAAGAAGACGTGACGCTGTGGTTTTTGGCTCTGATATTATTTCTTGTTTGAGTTGTGAATGGTTATTTAGGAAGGGGCGACAGTTAAACCCAAACAAACCAAACCCCCACCTGTTACCCAAACTGGCAACCCGCTCCCCCCGACCAAGGCTGAGACTTTTTCATGCTAATGTCATGCAAATATTCACTGCAAAAAATGTGAATTTTTTTTTTTTTGTGACCAATCAGAGTGTTTCCAGCCAGTGTGCAAGCAGTAACAGAGACTGAGTCAGTTTTACTCCCTGCTCCTGTTTATTTACCATCAGATAAATAGGAGCAGAGGAAATCTTTGCATCAGACCTGGGTGAAATATTATTTGCACTTAGTGTTTGTTTTAACCTACTTGGAGTGCCACTTGGGTGGAGTTTACTGCATCAGAACAGTTCAGACTTTCAACTATTTTCTTGAGATTGTCTAAACTGGTTAGGGTTAGGGTTAGCACCTAAATGGGCTAAAACAAGCTATAAAAATGATATTATAAAGACTATTTTACCCAGGTTCATCTTAGTTTTCCACTTGAACCATCAACCTTGTTCTGAAAAGGTTTTGGTCTTACCAGGTCATAGGCTGGAATGCTATTCGGGCCAAAAGGTTACTTGGAAATTGTAAACTGATACAAATTACTAATCACCTGTTTACAATTATAAACTCAGCAATGCGATTACTTTTAGTCTCCAACATCCACAGAATACACAGCTAAACAATCAATTCCAATTTAGAGACTGAAATTTGATTAGCTCATTATCTCATAATCGTTACCAACCATTATTTCAGGGTGTGTCAAATTATTTTAGTTCCTATTATCTTACAATCTAAATGCTATTGTCCCTTCAGTTACCTTCTTTTTCATAAGGACCTATGATGTGATAACTGTATTTTTTACAGCGACTGTAACAGATCAGATTTGAGATTCTTCCTAATCAGATTCCTGTAGTCCCTTTACATGTCATTTACTGCTACACTGAGTGTGTTTCCATGTACGTTTGTATTGTTTGGGGGTATTCAAGTTAGCACATGTAACTGCCATATAAAAACCTGGATAAGAGCATAACCTGATGATGAGAAAGCAGAATATGAGCTAGGATAACCTTTGTTGTCTGTTACCATGTTAATATTCAAAATATTCTGTTTTTTATTTGTGAATGGGATATGCAGATTCATAAAATAACCCAGCATGACCAGGATATGAACTATTACCCAGAATGCTGTGTACATGTGAAAGCCCTCAGTGTGACAGGAGTGTGTGAGATTTCTCATATGGTTGTGAAGACGAACACCAGTCTTCGGCTATTTGAACTTCCCACTGTCACAGCTGGGATTTCCAAAAGCATTTTACCACCAAGTCATCTTTTCTCCACAGTGAGTCATACAGCACTTCCACTCTAATTCAAACAATGTTGATTGAAATATTCAACAAGAATAGTTGGGACAGGTTAAGAAGTGTTTCATTCAATCTGATTTAGAGGATCTGGAAGTAATTAGCATATGTCTCTTGAGTATTTCAGTAGTGGATTACATCACCGATTACAAGTTTACAGAGTAGTATTATCTGCATAATGGATTACAGTTTGAAACCTATGCTCTGTTTGCGAGGTCACATAAGGTGCCAGAATGTAGCAACCTTTACTCTGTTGAGGTAGACATACCAAAAGCTGTATATTATACGAGTTCAGCAAACCTAATAAAAATATGTCCAAGTAATTTGTAAGATCTAGACTCACTGAAAATATTTGTGCGGTATGTACAATTTTTAACCTTTTATTTTGATATGGCCTCCTTCCTCTTTGAGTTTACGGAGCAGGATTGCGTAACTTGGTCAGCCGCTCTGTTAGACTGATGAGTCATTCATGAAGAAATGGCTTGGTTCATCTCACATGGGCTGGTTAGTGACGTGTGGAAGATGGTCACAACTGTTTTCCTCAGAATTGAACCGAGGAAGTGAGTGTGCCCCAAGTCACCAAATCAAACAAACAACCAAGCTTGCAGCATTGTGTCATTGTCAGTTCATGGGGAGAGATAAAGTTATTTTTACATTTCCTCTAATGGAAATTAAGTGTTTCATCATTTCTTCCAACAAGGGGGGGTTGCCTTTGCCCTCCATCCTTCCTCATAACAACCCCTCCTTCTATAGTTATTAAAATGCTTCAGGTGCAGAATTGAATGCTGCTCCTAAACTTTTTCAGCACCACACCCAGACCCTGTATGTGTGATTTTGCCCTGGTTTGAGAAACGTCGCTGTGTGTGGTGAAATGTCAGTGTGAGGATGTAGAATATCTCCCTCTTTCTTCTTTTCATTTACACACTGATTGTCACATTTCCATTTTCTACAAGGACTCCTTAGTGCCATATATATATACGTATATATATAAAAAGAGTATTTTGATGTTATTTTATCACTGAAATCTGATGCAAACCAAAAGCAACTCTTCACTGTTTTTTTTCCAACCCTAGTACATTCTGGAAAGTTCTCAAAACAAAAAATCCCCAGTCTTTACCCTGATGTCCAGCAGGTGGATTATTTTAAAATATTTGTGGAAAAAAAAAATATATATACATTTGAGAGGCATAATGACAAAGCATGCCAGATTGTACAGCTGTAACATCATCTGAGTAACCTTATCATTTTAGAATAAATAAAATCAAGTTTGAAACACTTGCTTTGTCATTGTGTTATTGTTCGGTTTTACTTTCACTTTTCGGTAATATTGATGTTGAAGATCGTCTATGCTGTCACTCAATATTAAGAACTCTATCCCACTTTCTGTCTGGTCCGTATGCCTCTTGCTGCGTTCACGTTGTAGCTTATGTTTTACATTCGGCCGTTTTTGTTTTTGTTTTTATTAGCATAAACTGCCACGCGTTAGACAGACCCATATTTCGCTTCTTTGCCATTAACGCCAGTTCATTGAGAGACGACTCTGGTCTGTTTGTGGTACCCGAAAACGGCGACTGAGTGAGTCTTCTTCTTCTTCCTATATCATCTTCCGATATCAGCTGACCCGTGACGTGCGAAAGAGAGGGTATTTTATTGTGGAGTAGCAGCTGACTGAGAAGTCGAGCAGCGACCAGGATAAACAGCTCAGACGAGACTTTAACTTTACTTTATCTTTTCACCTACGACGACTGTAAGTATGTCACGGTTTTAAAAATATCTGAGTTGACTAGAAAGACTCACTGAAGTTAAGATAAAGAATGCACGTATCAGCTCCGATAAGTTCGGTTAGCCTATCTCTCTTCCATTCAATAATCTGGAAGGCTAATGTTGACTTTCTTATCGGCAAAACATACCCTATATATGTCGTAGAACATGACTAAAGACGTTTAGGGAAATGTTAGGATGTTCTAGTAATTTCAGCATATCCACCAAGCAGCACTTTGTTTGAATAAAATCTCAACTTTTAGAATTGGTTCATTGGTTTTCTACCGCTCACCACGAATAACAGGTGAACCAATTCCAAAAGTTGACATTTTATCGAAATAAGTCTCTATACCAAATAAGTGCTTTGTGGTGTATTGGAAGTTTGCCGAAATGACTCCTATCGATTCGTAAAAGTTCTCAAGTCCTGTTTTACCAGTTATGTGTGTTTGCCGGTAAACAAGGTGAAATTAATCGACCAGGTTTTTGAACGGAGTCGTGACGTCATACCCAGAGAACCGGTTAGCATATTGTCTTCTATAGCCGCTGGCTAAGTTTTATATCCATAAATGGTGTTAAAGGTGTTAAAAACTAAGCCCTTTTCCTATACCTTTAAAAAGGAAGCAGAGTCCTACATTAGAACGTTATCTACCTCATGCAATAGAAAAGCTGTGAAAACTTTAAATTTGTGCTCCAAATTTAACATCTTAATATAATTTTTACTGCACCATTTCCATTTTGTATCTGTTTGTGTCAAACTTTGTTTGTAACCCCTGGCGTTGTATATTTGTATGTCTGTTATTTTTTGTTACTGTTCTGTTACTCCATTTATGCCTTTGGATAATTTTGTATACCTGATGCTGATGATACAAATAAAAAAAAAAAAAAAAATTGTCTGCTATAGCCTACTATCAGTAACTAACTCAACTATGTAAGACGATTTCTTTGTTACACTGGTCTGCTTTGTTGTGCTCTTTCAGATAACACGTCATTGATTTTAAGTTATTTTTTTAAAGCTATGATACTGACTGTTTGCTTCCTTATACAGTATTGTGTGTGTGTGTGTGTCTTCAAGAACATGCCTTGGCATGATCCATATCCGCTGTAGTTTACAAGAGCCGCCACTAGAGCTCTTTATTGAAACTACTGAGGCTTAACTGAATATAAATACAACATAGCAAGTGATGAGTATTAAACATAATGCAACCGATTATTACAATAAATGAAAGGATGAAATATGATGAATTACAGAATTATGACGTAGGTAGAAGAACAACAGAGGAAAAAATAAATTTAAAAAATCTACCAAAAAGTGAAACAATATAAGAAATATCATATTGTATGCAATGTATACAAATGAATAAGACTTTGGGAATATGAAGAAAACAAATATGTAAATTTACAGCTATGCAGGATGTGTCATATTCATGAGCAGGTCTACACAAGATGGACAGAAATTGTCCAGGCTTGCAGACGTGCCTTGTAAAACACTGGTTTGCCTATAAAATATATTAGTCACATATGAGTCACAGTTTCCCGACTGAATCCTGCCTGACGCTTCTCCTTTCTGTTCCACACCAGAAAGCCAACATGGACAACGGGCACGCGGGCGTCCCCGGCCCCGCCGCCAACAACAACAACATCAGCCACATCTCCGACCCCAAACCCAGTTCAGACGCAGACAGCATGGAGGACACCGCGGAGTTCAGACTCATGATGGCCTACGCACAGAGGCGACGGCCCACAGGGGACGCTGGGTTGATGGCGCAGTGCGGCCCAGGCGCGTCCTCGCCGCAGACCCCTGCTGAGACAGAAACAGACGTGAAAGAGAAGAAGAGGAAGAAGAAGAGGGGCACGAAGAATAAGTTGCTGAGGCTTCTCCCGTGTGTCCGATCGAAGAAAGAAGAGCCAGAGGATACGAGAGGGGAGAATGGTGGACCGGCTGTTGTCTGCTTCAGATCTGGGGATGGTGAGTATAAGCTGACTGTCGTATAGCAATATGTGCTGAGGCTCAGATAACCCCGGTCCGTTCACTTCTCTTCTGTATGGAGAGAATGTCACACCGAACCCCATTCAAAACTCTGGAAATACAATAGAGCCTTTGTATGCATGCATGGACAAATGTAGATAGCAGAACATGATTTAAGACCATGTCTCAGTCATTAGGAGCCACTCTTCAATTCACCATACATCCACTACACCAAGCAGGATCAAATAGAAACATTTAATCTTATTCCCACAATCCTCTTCCACCAAAATGCACCATGATGGGCGTTGGAGAGCGGTGTGAACGATTCTAATAGCTAAGACTATTGAAATAAAGTTCTGCTGGTGAATCACTTCAGTTAAACCTGGCTACATTAAGAATCAGTTTGGGCTCCGGTAACTTGTGATAGGCATTTGTCATTATTTGTGACATTTTATGAGAGAGAAAATCGATAAATTAATCACTAATCAAAATAATCGTTAGTTGCAGCCTTTGGGGATTGGTACTTTTATACAGTATTGATCTTCGTGGTTTTCTGAAAGTGTGTGTGTGTGTTCACATACTCCTCTCTTTGTCTTTAACCATTTATGTGTGTGTGGTTGGTTTGGTGTTTTTTCCAGATGGACGTAAAGAAGGCGAGAAGTTGGAGAAGATTGCTGACACACTGACTAAGATAGCTGATGACGTCCCCCCCCCCACTCCTTCAGATATAGAAGCAGATGGAGAAGAAGGTAAGTTATGGGTTTCTTTCTACAGAGAAACTGGAAGTTTCAGTGGTTTGAGCAGCAACAGAGCAAAGACGTTCTCCTTGTGTGTTCTCTTTCATTTTATTGCATTCCAGGTTTTAACACGACATCTGCTTTATCATGTCTAACACATTTCCGAGCCGCTCACAGTGGCACTGCCTCTGTCACAGGCTTCATTTGCCAGTTTCCTGTGGGTTAGTTGTGGGCAGCTGTCAGTTCTGTGCAAGTGTGTGTGCTGCTTACTGGAGCGTAACTGTTTACTGTAAATCGTTGCATTTCAAACCTGATTTGCTCTGTAAGGGATTCTTTCAGTTGAGTTGTATTCCCCTTTAATATGTCTAGTCTGGGACCCAAATTTATGTTGTCCCAGGACTGACCCAGACTCATTTTTTCGGATGCTGATCCATTCTGATCTTTGTGTTTTCTAGATGATGTGGAGAAGCTAATCGGCCTGCTGCTGAGGGAGAAGGGAGACAAGCTCCACGAGGAGGTAAAAACACTGGGCCTCGTGCATGAAACCCTGCTTCCATTTCCCTGTACTGTCCCCTAACCTTTTGCATTATGCACAGGAACTGCTTGTGGAATTCATGAGACATGGTAATACTTTGGTTAAGTTGGTTGCACAACCCTTCACACAGCACCAGCGTTTACACAGCAACATGCCCACATTGCACCATGTCCAGCAGGTCTAGAGTTCACAAATGGCTCTGCTTTTATTGCAGCACCGCTTGTTGACTGGTGGATGACATCATCGCCACGAAACACGAGAGCACTCCGCTTGTCACGTAGATTTTGTGTTTACAAATCTAGAATAAGAAAATCTAAATGAATGCTTTTTACATTTTTTAGACAGGCTTGTATGTGGCCCATTGATTGGTCACTGGTTATGACACGTTTTTTATATTAGGGTGTGAATTACTGCTGTTTGTCCACTTGGTGTCGCCAAAGTCTCACACTGACTACCTGTCAATGAGAAAAGGTGCAACGAATTTAAAAACTAAAGACAGAAATCCTCTCCTCTCCTCTCCACCAGGTGCTGAAAAATGCCTCTCTCTCTGAGCTGTTTAGAGACTACATCGGCTTTCAGAGGCTAATGTCGACCTTCCTGAGCAAGATGGGCTTCGCTGACCCCGATGCTCTGGGGCCTCAGGGGTCGCCCAAGACCCAGATCGCCCTGACCTGTGAGGTAATGACGAACAACACTGTATTCATATTTTAAGGGATTCATTCCAAAATGCTTTTTATCCCTTTTGGGGGGAAAAAATCTCCCTCAATATTTCAGTAATGCAGTCGAATAAATCCTCTAAAAATGTTGCTGTCTGCAGCTAGTATTCCAAAAATATAATTCTGGGTGGAAACACTGAATCCTGATGATTTTTGGCATAAAAATGGTCAAATGTGATACAAAACATTGGCAGAAAATATCAGTTTCAATCCAAAAATATCAGCGTCGGCCTTCAAAAACCCACATTGGTTGGATTCTAGTCAGAATCCAGAGGATGAGGTGAGCTGTTTTTCATTTCCCACCCTACTAACCGCTGGTCATATTCCTCCTCCTCCTCCTCAGGTCACCAGTCGTCTGTCGGCGGCAGACACTCTGCCTATGAGCCGACTGCTGGGCTTCGGAGCCAAATACCTGCAGGACCATTACTCAGCCTGGCTAGCACAGCAGGGGGGATATGTATGTAACACACACACACACACACACACACTGATAACACCACGTTGAAATGATTAACCATAAGAGTCGTATATAATCCAAAAGGTTTTGCAAATTTCCTCCCATAAAACATTTCCATGTCGTTCTCTCGTCCGGGCAGGAGGGAGCCTTTCATAGTGATGATGATGATGATGAGGAAGTCAACTGAGCAGGAGAGGGGTTTCCCCACCTCGCCCCGCCCTGCAGCACCGAGCGCTAAGCAGAAGTTCACCATCAATCCAATCATCCTGACGCTCGACATGTGATCAAAACAAGACACTCGCTGCCTTTGGGTTTTTGGCTAAACTGGAATTTGGCACAGAGCGGACTCGGATCTGGGAAATGTTCCAAAACCGTGCGTAGGATTAGACCGAGGTTCTTCCTTTATTTCACACCTCAGGGATATCAGTCTAAAACCTGACACGAAACGAAACTATGAAACTATCTCACCCTGCCTTAAGGAGCCGCTAATCCACCTAACAAATATTGTATTGGTGTCCGTTTTAGTGGAGAGTTTTAGTGTCCCATGACGGTCTAAATGCTGTTTCAGAGGCTTTTCCACCCTGACACGAATGATATTTTTTTGCAATGAAAATGATCAGAATTTAAGGTGTTAAATGTCAAAAAGTTCAGCGATATCCAAAAACCCGTTTCAGTTCAACCTTAACTATACAGAGACTTTGAGTGGTGCTGTGGGGTTGCTGGCTTAAGTGGATGAGGAGCCATCTGATGGCCAGCGGGTATCGAGTATTCGGAGTCCGGTGGATCACTTGACAACTTGCTTCATTCGAGATGCGCTGGGATTGTCCTATCTGGGGATGGGATCGTGTCGAGTGGCTAATTGTCAGAAGTGTTTGGTTTGAGTTTGGACGCTGGAGAGAAACAGGACTCAGGAACCAGGGTCTGGGTCTGTGTGCATCTTGTAGTAAAAGTTCTGCAGATTCAGTTTACACCGTCGTATGCCCTGACCAGCGATGCCATATCAACACTCCTTTTCTTGAAAGCTTTATGCGTAAGCAAAAAATAAATCTTGATTTTCCTTTCTTTTTTTTTTCTTCCTTGACAAATGTGTATTTATTTTATTGCTCAGGTCTTTCTTTGATGCCAATTGCTTCAAAGGAAAAAAAAATGCACATAAACTGTTTGTGTCTTATTAGTTTAGTTTTGTCAGTGTTTTACATAAAGGACAGTGAGTCAATGAATTAAATATTAACAGATGACTTGTTTAATGTGATTCGATGCATTATATTCTGTGCCTGAAATAGTTTTTGTGGTTATTATTCAGGGAACTGTAGCAGTCGATCTCTTTGAAAGAAAAGGGGCCTATTTATGTTGTAGTTTAGTATATAGAAAAAATTATATATTTTCTTATGTAAATGAATTATTTTGCAGTACTTAATGGGACTCCTAATGTACGTTTACAGAAAATAATCACTGGCCAGTATATTGACAGATGAAAACTGTTTGATATAAGGCAGCACTGATGTGCTTCAGGAGGGCGGAGGGCCAAAAAAATAATTTTATATGTGAAATTGTGCCACATTTGATGAATAATTAAAGGCCAATTGTCACTTTTTCATAAATGCTTTCATAACTGTTATTTCCAGGTGGTTTATCTGTTATTGTTGATCTTGTATACAGTATGGTATCACTGTTGATACAGTTTCATTACTCTATCAAAACAAAACATTAAAAATCATTCTGCAAAAGAAATGTCTTGTGTACAGTCAATGGATTTGTTAATTTTGCATAATGACTTATTCAATAGCTTTATCACCCCACTTCTGTTCACAAAAAAATCACTATGATCATCATCAGCAAATACAACGTACTTGAGTTTCTCTATGCATAAATATATTAGATTCACACAGTTCACCCAATTAGTTCAAAATGTGCAAATTGTCAATGTAGCAGAAAAATGTTGCGCATTTTTTTGGTAGGATAATTTACGTCTAAAACCGGCCAATTAGTAGTGAACAGTAAATCAAAGGCTATTCATGTCACAAGATGTTAATATAATCATACAGTAGCTCCACTTCCAGCAAGTAATTTGGCTGAGTAGCGACACTGGGCCTTATTCACAAAACTTTTCCTAAATTCCTCTTACTTTAGTTAGCTATTGGGAAAAATGACAAACCAACGCGGGAGTCATGAAACGTGCGCAACCCCTCGATGTTGCGCGTGCACTCAGGTGTATCTGATGCGTCAGCTGTGCGTGAATTGAATGCGCGTGCTTGATGTTGATTAGCATAGGTAGACGCCCTGGCAACTCTATAAAAGGCGTGGTGACGTAAGGGTCGTGTGAAAATAGAGTGGTCAATCAACTAATTAACTGTATCAACTAATGGAAGTTAGAGGAATAATTTCATACGGATGGACGCAGCATTCTTCTTACTCAACTGGTAGGCTAAGTTAGCTAGCCTGCTAGTCTAGCTATGTTACTTGTGATACAATCCTATATTGAGCTGGAAATTCTAGTGAGAGTAATACATTTATTCAACAGTCATTGCGGTCTAACAACATACTCTGTGTCTGTACTAGCGAGGTTATGAATGTACAAATCCACGTTGTTTACATTATGGAATACTCTGTTAATCGTTAAAGTGACTTCGCATAATGAACACTGAAAACACATTGAAAATCTAACATCTTATTTTTATATATTTATATATAAAATTATTATATTATTATTATATTATTATATTTTTATTTATATTTATATATATTATAAATTCAACTGTACCACAATACAATTTACTGACTTGTTGAAATTGCTTCCATCTCTAAATTTAGGCTACAAAAATGATTTAATATAACTTTGTTATAATGCACTGATCCCCATTTTCCTATAGCAACCTATTATATCAACTTAGGTGAAAAGTCATTTTGCTGAGTAACCCTCTCAATAAGATGCCTTCCAAAGAAAGACAGCGCCTCCTTGTGATCAATGGAGGAATTATTGAAGGGGGCTCTCAATGTTCCGCTCCATCGTATGCATCTTACAAGTCAATCTTAGAACAGGCGCATTAAACCCCATTCAAAAGTCTGTCAATCCAATGCTTCCTTACGTTTCGGCAATTGAATGCACCTCGTGGAAGAAGACTTAAGACCTCCTACGAATCATTGGCTCTTCTGGTCAATTCGGCATATAGATAATGCACCAATCAACTTCATTTCGATGAAATGTAAACTTTTACATTTGGTTCACACTGCTACCGTCCACGGTTTATTTGGGAAGCTGGGGAGATTGTGAGAAAAAGAGGCAAACAGTTGTAAAAGTTTAAAAAAAAAAAAAAAAAATATTGAAATATCTGCTGTTTGGTGGATTCAGTCGGTCGGTGAGGTGTTAAACCAGGTTCTACGATGTTACCTTTATCATAAGAAAAGCAGTATTAAACTTTTTGAGTGGAGTTTGGCGTGACTTCTTCTCTACAAAAGAGAATAGGCGTATCGGGCTGCCCTATCTGCTTCTCCAAGCTTGTAGTCCTGTTTTCGTGAAATGAAATCCAACCCGTTCCCCCGCACACCTCTCACTGCCTCCACCTGCTTACAGACAACACAGACGCCCAGAGGACACGACGTCTCCCAGTCACCTGTCAGTCCCTCTGTCCTGTCAGCCTGTCACCATTCACAATAAGGAGTTCACCGTGGAGGTGAAATGACGTCCCGCCCGGCTGTCACTCTGCCGTCTTATCCCGGGCTGCCTCTTTAGGCTACCTGAACCCAATGATGCACCAGGCTCGGAAATACTCCCCGACTCATTTCTCCCTCGCGGTCGACTTCCCGTTAACCGTGCAGGCGGTCGTTAATAGACCCAAATCCCCGGCTGCGGCGAGCGAAGCTCCGGAGGAACCGTCGCCGCCGCTGGGCGCCAGGATGCGGCTCTCCAAGTCCAACAAGGGCGCGGTGGTGATGAGAGCCGTGCGGCGGCATCCGTCTCCCCAGCCGCTCAGTCTGGAGAGCCTGGAGGCGGCCTGGGGCGGGAGAGGGCACCCCGAGGTGAAACCAGCGGAAGGTTCACCGGGGCTTTCACCGAGGCTTTCACCGAGAAAAGCGGGGCCAGAAGTCGCCGGGAACGGGATGGATGTGAACGGCCACGGAGGACCGCCTCGGGGCAGGAAGAGAGGGTTTAGACCCCCCGACGTGAGGACCATCTTCTCCCCCGGGGACAGGGACCCCAGGGTGAGGGAGGAGAGGGGGGAGGGCCACACCTTCCGGCCCGGCGGGGCGGGCACCTGGTGCGATGTGTGCTGCCAGTACATCCTTCACCTCGGGCTGACCTGCACAGGTGAGTGTACAGCTGATGTCTGTGGGAGAATGGGGGGTGGGGGGGTGTCACCAAGCTGAAGGGGGCCCTTCAGAGGAGTGGGGTGATATTTTACCCACCTGGATTCACTGGGGGGTGCAGGGGCCTGGGGCCACATCTTGTCAGGGGCTGTGAGTGTTCATCAGTTATCATTTCAGTCTGTTCATGGTACTAGCTAATCAGAGATGTAATGGAGGGTATAGGGTTCGATATGGGACTTTGAAAGCAGATATTGATATTTTGCACCGATATTCAATATCTTTATGTTTGACAATTTTCCATGACCACAGATTTTTAGAAAGTAGGCTATAGTGTTTCCCCCAGAATTTTACTGTTGTTTTGTAATTATCATCATCATCATCATCGTCATCATCGTCATAACACATTCATACATAGCCTACTTTTTTGGTCACATTAGAATCAGTTCAGCTTAAGGTCTTCCCATACACACAGTTGATCAATTCTACAATAAATATGTAATGAATCAAACTGCATCATATCCATCATATCAGAGGCGAACCACAGTGACTGGACCAGATCTGATTTCTAATGAAAGGCCAATATCAGCTCCATATATTGACAAACTGATATATAGGTTTAACCCTAGCAGAGGGTAAACCCACCTAAACCTCCTCAAATGGAGTTTACTTACCTTTTTCAACTGTTATGAATCTTTATGATATAATAATCATGGGACACATTACAGCGCACAGCATCACACTGGTGTAGGCTAAGTTACAGGAAAAAAGGGCGTTTTCAAGAAACTAAACAATACTTTTCTGACAATATAATTGACTGCTGAAATCTAGTATGTGAGGAACATTACATAATTAGTCAGAGGGCTAATTATGCTAATTATCATTCCTTATTGCATTTTGGTTTTGGAGATAACCAACAGCTAACATTTGAATTGACTGTATGGACTATTGAGGAAATTTATAGGCTTAATCATTTAGTGTGCGATATGAGACTGCCTGGAAATCATTTGAATAAAGAAGGCTTTATCAAACCGCCATCAGCAGGCAAGAAATGTTTGACACTTGTTAACGTGTAGTGAAGACCACATGGTTTTATGCTTTTGATGGCATGAATAGACACTGTAGGACTTGGTAACACTGCGCAACACACACACACACACAACTGGTATGCAGTTGGTATGCAGATAGACTGGTTTCATCCTGAAAGGAAACAAGCCGGAGAGTCTCCTCTAGCACACATACCTCCCTCTCTGTTCACTTCTGTCTGAGAAGCAGTAGAAATAGAATCAGTAGAAAGGACACTTCCTACGTAAAAGGATTAGGGCTCAGAATTCTCAGAATCTCAGAATTCTTAGTTAGAATTCTGAGTTTAAAGTCAGAATTCTGACTTTTTTTTCTTCAAACTCTGACTTTTTTCATATCTTTCCTCACTTGCTTATTGTATTATGTTGTTAAAATATATCCTTGAAAAACACCCCAATGCCAATAAGGTCTAATGATATTTCAATCTCTCAATCACACTACATGTCAAACATATACATACAAAGGGACATTACTCTACAATAAATTCAAATTGTGTTGCCAAAGATAATGTACTCTTACACATTTCAGATTATCAAAATAATTAGCAAGGGTTGTCTGTTAAAATCTGAAAGTTGGCCGTCACATCACTCCTTTTCATTTGACGGATATGGAATTCTCCGTACAACAAAAATAAGTCAATAATGTGCATTTTCCAAACTCATTTTCATTGACAACAATATTAAACTTTCCGTGACAGGCAGCGTTCCCGCTCCAGCTGAAATAACTACTACAGAGAGCTGATTTGAATATGAATGAGTTCTGTCTGTTGAAGCTCTGTGTCGTGTTGCACCCTCCCTCTGTGGCTCGCCTTTAACAGCCGTCAGTTATGAAATCACACGTCGCTCTAACACATGAATTCCTCCCTGAGTTATGTTTAGAGCACTGATTGCTTTTTTGCCCACAGGGGTTTGACAATATCCGGCTCAAAAAGCGAAACTATGTCTTATTTTAGACATAAAGTCAAACACATGTAGCTATACACACGAGGGCTTGACTGATATTGGGGTTTGAAGGGAATACTGATGCCTGATATCTTTTGTCGATATTCAAAATCTTTTTCATACTAAATCATTTGAACATTATAAGTATTCAGTGTTTCCCCCAGAATGTTAATCTTGTCAGGGTGGAAAAGCCTCTGAAACAGCATTTGACAAACCATGGGACACAAAAACTCTCCACTGAAATCCAGGTTAATCCAATCAAAGTGTTTCATTAGAATTAATTCAGGTTAAAGTCTTCCTATAGACAACCAGTGTAGTATTGATCAATTCTAATAAATATGTAATCAACCAAACTGCATCATATCCATCATATCAGAGGTTGATGACACTGACTGGACCAAATCTGATTTTTAAGAAAAGGACAATATTTGCCCCATATATCAGTCTAACCCTAATACACAAACACACACACACACACACACACACACACACACACACACACACACACACAGAGCAACACAACAAACAAAGCTACAACAGCATACTAATGGTTCAAAGAATAAACCACCAAAACGCGGCTGACTGATACAAAACACAGAACCTTGTTACTTTGCCTCCCATCAAGACATTTAATAGAGAAATTGACCTGCGAGTCCATCCGCCTCATTATGTTACCAGACAATATGTCTGCACAATGGGCTCTGTGTTTCCTCTGTCATTTTTACCAGCAGTGGTGATGGAGTGTGTGTGTGTGTACTTTAGTTAAGTGTGTGAGATAGTGAGCTGATTTCTCTGCCAATTTAAAAAGCCTTTCAGCGGTGGATTCCCTCTCAGGAAGCCTATTAAAGGCCCATTACTCGATCCAAATGTCAACAAATTGGGCAACCCCGCCTCAAAAATTATGACATGAGTCCAGAGAAATTCCAGGAATGGACCATCCCAACACTAACACCCTGCAGGTCTTTACATTGGAGGATCAGTGTGTCCAGTTCAGCTACTGGTTCACTCATTAACAGTCAAAACCAGTCACTTATGAACTGGTTGAGCAGCGGCAGCTACTTTGTGCTCACTTTGTTCTCTTTGATAATTTCATTTTCCATGCTGAGAGCAGCTATACTATAGGGTTCAAGTTCAAGTTCAAGACAACTTTATTAATCCCTAAAAGGACAATTGCATATGACAGCTTGCAGCAAAACCGAACAATACACTCACAATACACGTACATACATATACATACATTGAATAAAAAGGGGGTAGGGGGCAGCTATGTGTGACCTCCTAGCTCTGTTAATAAATAACAACAAAGAAATAAATGCACACAAACAAAAAAGTGCTATAAGGCATTGAGCAGCCGGACAGCAGAGGGGATAAAGGACTTGGAAAAGCAATTGCTTTTACAAGCAGGTAAAGCATACCGACGCCCTGAAGGCAACAGTGAAGATTCACATGCCAAGATGCTCTGACAGACCCAGTATACTCTGTGTTTTCCTCAAAATGTGTTGGTCACAAAAAGAGGCCAAGTCTCTCTGCTTAGTTCCAATAATCTTGGAGCAGATTTTCACAATATTATTCAGACTGTGTCTGTCCTTAAGTGACAATTGAACCAGCAGATAAAAGAGAATAAAAGATTGATAAAAAGGACTCAACATCACTGTACTAACAGAGAAGGAGTTCAGCTTCCTAAGGAGATGAACCCTCTGCTGGCCCCGTTTGACAATCCTTTCAGTATTTACATCCCACTTAAGTTGGTTGTCAAACACCGTGCCCAGATATTTGTAGGAGTCAACAATTTCAATCTTCTCCCCATCTATGTCACTCTCTATGACGGCTAAAATCAATTATCAGTTCTTTAGTTTTAGATACATTTAACTCCAAAAAGCACCATTTTATAAAAGCAGGGAGAGCCGACCCATGGTCTCG
>NW_027281873.1:10000-17500 GCF_046629955.1 Centroberyx affinis | reverse complement strand
CTGTTGTAACAATGCTTCTTGGCAATACATTTTATACCGTTGGAAAGCCTGTTTATTTCCCTTTTAAATGGTGCCCCATTTGTAAGGAACATGCATTTGTGGGATGAGCAGCACAGCTGAGTATGTGGGTTGCGCTCATGAAAAATTTGCCAAATCTTCTCTGCCAATGCCAAACAGCTTATTCTGCTGTTGCTATTGACTCTTGTTTTGAGCTTCCGGTACCCCCAGGTGCTGACAATCAGGTACCTGATTGGCACCTGATTGGCAGCACCTGTGAGCATGGGCCCTACTACAGTGGTCAATTGGTGTCTGCTCCAAGAATCGGCATGCCACGTTTGTCTGATCTCGATAAGGCCTGTGCGATAGGGCGACTTCAAGCTGGTGTTCGCACGCAGCCAATCTCCGGGCTCATGGGGCTGCCAGGAGGCCTGCCATGACTGCCCTTCACCGTCAGGCCCGTTTGCGCTGGTGTCGGCAACACCTGCACTGGAACCTGAACATGCGGAGGAACGTTATGTTCAGCGATGAGTCCAGATTCTGCCTACGGAAGTTGGATCGTAGGGTCAAAGTGTGGAGAAGACGGGGAGAACGCTATGCTGATTGCTGCACCGATAGAGTAACACCTTTTGGTGGAGGCAGTGTGATGGTGTGGGGCGGCATCTCCATCACTGGAAAAACGAGGCTTGTCATCATTGGAGGCGACCTCAATGCAGAGAGATATCGAGATGAGATTATGCAACCAGTGGCGATCCCATATCTCCACAGTCTGGGACCAAACTCCATCCTCCAAGATGACAACGCTCGCCCCCACAGAGCGGGGTTTATCAGAGACTACCTCCAGAGTTTGGGAGTAGAGAGAATGGAATGGCCTGCCAACAGTCCTGACCTCAACCCAATTGAACACTTATGGGATCAGCTTTGGCGTGCTGTTCGTGCTAGAGTGACCGACACAACCACGTCTGCTGACTTGCGACAAATCCTGGTTGAGGAGTGGAATGCCATCCCACAGCAGTGTGTGACCAGGCTGGTGACCAGCATGAGGAGGAGGTGCCAGGCTGTTGTGGCTGTGTATGGTTCTTCCACACGCTACTGAGGCTCCTGACTGTTTGTTAAATGAATAAATTGTAAAATTGCCAATATGTCTTGTTTCTTCCTTGTTACTGATAGACTTCAATCATCCAATCCACCAAACAACACCAAACAAGAGTCAATAGCAACAGCAGAATAAGCTGTTTGGCATTGGCAGAGAAGATTTGGCAAATTTTACATGAGCGCAACCCACATACTCAGCTGTGCTGCTCATCCCACAAATGCATGTTCCTTACAAATGAGGTACCATTTAAAAGGGAAATAAACAGGCTTTCCAACGGTATAAAATGTATTGCCAAGAAGCATTGTTACAACAGAGAAATAATCTACCAAACATAAATTTCCGAACTTTTTGTTCGATGTTTATATATCATTAGCATTACAAACTTAAAGTTTATCTAGAGTTTAATGTGTAAATTATAAGTTAAAACCTCGGGATCAGTCCCTTTCCGTGCAAGGAAACACCATAATGTCTAAAATCTGTAGCTAGAGAGTACATTTTCTGCAATATTCCACCTCCTTTAAAATATCAATTTACATGAAATGTGGACAGAACATCTTCAGTTATCATCTTAAATTGTGTAATTCTTTTGATGGATCATTTAAAAGTAATAAACAGTCCTGCAAACATTTTGACATTGAATAGATTTTGACACAATGGCCTGCACCAATGTTGAAAACCTGTCCAGTCTAAATATAGCACCAAAATGAATTAATTAATTTTTACCTTGCCATAATATCATATTGTGAATATTTTGTGCTCCTTTGGGTTGACATTGGCTGGACTTTGCCCGTCCTGTATGTCACTGTGTATCACATGCTTGCTGGGTTGTATATTGGAGGTCCTCAGCTCTTCATCAACAGTGGCTGGGAACAAATGATTGCATTTCTAAACACACAATTTGGTTTGGATGCTTTTCCCCTCTGCTCCTCTCTTAGCGAAATCTAATGTAGTCTTTGGTTGGAATGAAGACCTGCAGACTCTCGTTTGCCCGTCCCTGAACTAGATGGAGCCAATGCAATTTTATCCAATGCTGATGACGACCCAACTCTATGCATTTAAACAGTGAATCCCCACTATCTGTAAGGCTGCTGTTCTGTAGCTGAACCTGACCTTTGACCTCCCTGGAGGGATGGGGAGTGAAAGAACATTTTCTAATGAGAATAATAATGTCATCAAATCACAGTACAGTTTGCAGAGCTGTGGGTGTTGTTATGCAAGTGTGCTGGATCAGCTGTTAGTAGCCAGGCCAAATGGTGTTTAGTTGTGACGGGGGGAGTGTGTGTGTGTGTGTGTGTGTGTGTGTGTGTGTGTGTGTGTGTGTGTGTCTAGGTAGTAAATTAAGTGAGTCCTTTAGCAGGTGAGTGTTAGAAGAGCTGAAGGCTCGTTGTTCCTTCCTCAGCACACAGTCATCTGATTAGAGTGCCTGTGCTAAAAACAACCTTCCCCACACAGAGAAAGCTGGTGAGTCTGTCCAGTTTAATGTACTGTCCCTCCACTGGGCCTGTCAGCTGAGACTCAGCATAACAGATCAGGTCAACAGCTTTCTGTATGTCTTGATTTACAGGCTGTTGGTTGTGGTCGTGTCACAGATTCAATCCAATCTATTAAGCCGAGGCACCACAGGTGATCACTGGTGATTCTGGCTGGATTGGTCTATTTTGAGATATTTTGCTTCTATTACCACTATACTTTCATAAAATATACCAAACAATCAGCAAAAACAACTATAAACAGTTGATTTATACTATTTTATACCAGCAGTGTCAGGTACACCAAGCACAAAATAGACAATAAACATTCATTTTGAGACATTTTCTCAAAATGACTCAAACACTTTCTTTAACTTATAATTTAGATTCATATAATTTAGATTCATTTAGATATATATATATACCATATTTGACCTGCTGCTTCTGAACAAAAATAGCTCTGATTTACAGAGGCTAGGAGTATTTTCTATGAACAAATAGTGAAAAATCTGAGCATTAGTGTGTGTGCATATGTGTGCGACTGTATGTGTGTTTGTGTGTGTGTGTGTGTGTGTGTGCGTGTGCGTGTGCGTGTGCGTGCGTATGTGTGTGT
This sequence comes from Centroberyx affinis, assembly GCF_046629955.1. Classification (NCBI taxonomy): domain Eukaryota; kingdom Metazoa; phylum Chordata; class Actinopteri; order Beryciformes; family Berycidae; genus Centroberyx; species Centroberyx affinis. The sequence continues at coordinate 14,325 of NW_027281873.1, read as the reverse complement.
CTGCGTGTGTGCACGTGTGTGCGTGCGTATGTGTGTGTATGTATTTGCTGAGTTAAGAGGCTTTCCCTGCTCTCTCCTCTACTGATTGAGTCTGATCGATTGGTGCTGTCTGGAAAATGCTTTTATCATTGAGACAGCAGAGGGAGAGAGAGAGAGAGAGAGAGGGTGAAGTAGACAGAGAGAAGTGGGAAAGAGAAAGGCAGCATGAGAGAATGAGGAAGTGAGAGAGAGCAGGAGGAGTGACATAAGAGAGAGAGAGAAATTAGCATTTTCAATACAATTAAATCCCTAAAATACATTCATAAAATGAGAAAATGTACAATAGAGTTGAGTCACACATTCTAGCAGTCTAATACAATTTTACAGTCCATACTGACACACAAGGACAATAGAAACCCTCTCATACAGTGCAAAGAGACTTGATTGATTGCATATTTACTGTAGAATTGATCAATACCACACCAGTTGTCTATGGGAAGATCTTCACCATAATTGGTTCCAATGCAATATATTCCACACAAATTATTTATGATTACAAGTTACATATCGCTGCTGTCAGGTGAAAACCTTGTATCTCCAAAATATTATCTTTTCAGGTCTTTAGCTTGACCACCATGCAATTTAGAGTTCATCCAATGGGGTTTTGTAAGAGTTGTAGAAGAGCAGCATGTGAAACCACCAGATGGTGGCGCTATAATTGACGGTGAAACATTTTCATCTTTAAAAGACCATAACTCCCACACCGTAATTGTGATTGTCACAAAATTTGATACACATATTCAGCTGACCTCACTCTGCAACTCTGCCAATGTTAGCGGCTATGTTAATAATTTTTATTCTAGATTTCAATGGAGAGTTTTAGTGTCCCATGATGGTCTAAATACTGTTTCAGAGGCTTAAAAGTGAATATGAGTAATTCTTTGGGCTTTTTTGTGGCACGAAAATGGTCAAATTGAATGGTATTTAGTATCGGCACAAACTATTGGTATTGCCACGCAACAATCCATATGGATGGATCAGTGGACGGACGGATGGATGGAGCGTGCTGCTTCCTCTCTTCCTCTCTATTCTGTGGATCTGGTTCATTGTCCAGGGGGATCGAGATGGACGATAGGATGAACGGATGACTGGAGAGAGAGAGGGAGAAAGAGAGAGGGAGAGAGAGAGGGCAGGAAGCCGGGTAGACATGAGCTCTGTTCGTTCAAAACACACACACACACACAACAAACACACACACACTAGTCATAACAAGCTAAGTGAGCAGAGAGAGAGAGAGAGGAGTGGAGGAGAGAAAGAGAGCGATTGTAGATGACTGAGTCAGCAGTCCCATCGTGCCTCTTTCTCTCCCCCTCTCTCTCTCTCTCTCTCTCTCCTCCTGTCTGTCCGTCCATCATTCCCTTCACAGTGGCCTCCATTTGACTGGTAAATCACCCACTCAGCACAACAACACAGAGAGAGAGAGAGAGAGAGAGACAGAGAGAGAGAGAGAAAGGGAGAGAGAGAGAGAGAGAATGGTGGCTAGGCAAATTAGTGTCTGAAGGCTCTGGTCTTGATAGAGACTAATGTAGAGCATAGAACGGTCGAGAGACATAGAGCAATACAGGGGAGAGAGAGAGACAGAGAGAGAGAGAGAGAGTGACTTGCTACTGTGTTTTCGCGGGGGATGAGGCGATGCAGTGTAGGCAGTGTGTTTTCATCCTATAACAGATCTTAGCGAGGATATAGGGCTGAGTGTGTGTGTTCAGTGAGTGTGTGTGTGTGTGCGTGTGCGTGTGTGCGTGTGTGTGAGTGTGTGTGAGATGAGGTAGAGGATGGGAGATGGGAGCAGCCATGTGTAAACTGTCGGATAAACTCGGGCAGCATGTGAAAAAGAGGTCGCCAGGTAGGATCTTGGGAACGCACACACACACACACACACGCACACACACACACACACACACACACACACACCTTAGCTCTTTGCTAGCTTGTTGTGTGCTTTGTAGGAGTGTGTGTAATGTTTGTTTGTTGAGAGGAAGCGCACATAAAAGCTTCCTCCTCCTCTCTCTTCAAGTTGTCTTTATAGTTAATGGTGCTGCTGGATCCTAGCCAGTATAAAATGTGTGTGTGTGTGTGTGTATGTGTGTGTGTGTGTGTGTTTGAGAGAGAGAAAGAGAGCAGAGATGCTTTGGTCAAGTCTCCGGTTTGACTAATATTTGTTTTTGAAGGCCGATGCTGATAGTTTGTTGTATTGAAGCTGCTGATTGCTGATGTTTTGTGCTGAAATTCAACATATAGAATATTCTGGGTTTCAGTGGAGAGTTTTAGTGTCCCATGATGATCTAAATGCTGTTTCAGAGGCTTTTCCACCCTGACAAGAAGAAAATTCAGGGTTCAAACACTGAATACTTGTAATTACTTGGAATTGCTTGGCAAGAAAATGGTCAATTTTAAATATAGTGAATATTGGCACAAAATAATAGCGGCTTAAAACCAAAATTAGCAGTTTTGTCATTCAAAAACTCAAGTCAAATTCTACATATCACACATTTCGCTTCATATCCTGTCCCTGTGTTAGCTTGGGCCATGATTTGCATGTTGTTGGTTTTCATTTGCAAAGGGGGCCACAGCGACCTGGACTGCACTGCCAGGCTCTGTCCATATCTAAGGGAAATTTGCTTATACGTTACACACGCGCACACACACACACACGCACACACGCACACACGCACGCATGTGTCCATGCATGCGTACACCCATTCATGCACGTACGCACTTGTGGTTGTTTGTCATTTTACATTCAGGGATAAATACTTCCTCTCCTTTCCTTTACTTTACTTTACATTCTGTGCATGTAGGGAGAGAGTGTAATTTCCCTGCTTCAATCAATCAATCAATCAATCAAATCAATAAATCAGTCATGTCTCTCTGTCTGCAGGTTGTAAGTACACGTGTCACGCTGCCTGTCGGGACAGAGTGTCATTAGACTGTCATCCTGCAGGAGCTTCACCCAGCAGCCAGGACCAGCTCAACAACAACAACACACAGCTGCCTGTGAGTACACACTGCACTCTGTCTGTGTGTGTGTGTGTGTGTGTGTGTGTGTGTGTGTGTGGTTGTGTGTCGCACCTTCTTTCTATTCATTTCTTTTTTAATTTTAATGGGATCTGGTCCAGTCAGTGTCGTGCACCTCTGATATGATGGATATGATGCAGTTTGATTGATTACATATTTATTGTAGAGCTGATCAATACTATACTGGTTGATGTAGATTCCACAAAATTCTAGGGGAAACACTGAATAGTTGTCAGAATTTTTGGCGTGAAAATGTAAAGATATTGAATCTTGGCACAAAATATCAGCTTCAATCCAAAAACATCGGTATCAACATCAGCCTTCGAAAACTACGAACTTTATTTGGGATCAGACTGAACTGAACTGTTTCAATTTTCAGGCTGTAGACTGGATGAAGCCCCACAGAGGGACTGGTGTAGTACTGTGCATCGCCACTAAGCGGCACTACAGTCACAATGTAGGAGGGAGGACACTGTTGAAGCCTTTTACTATGGTACCTTCAGTGAGCCATTAGTATATACAGTACATCCATGGTACTGATATTCTTTTATTATCTGTAGAACGATGTTATTCTATTGTACAGAGAATTAGTAGAGATTTTATAATAATCAAAGGAGATATACTCCCTCACTGGAAAGTCTTCACAATATTGTCTTGGATTCACAGCTTTTGCATGAGGAAAACACAAATGACTTTGAAGTTTCCAGTCCAGTCAGAGTGTTCACATGACGTTGTTTCATTTGATAAACAGTCAATTCTTCCTATAAAGGGGTTATTAGGCTGGATATGAAGCAGCCTATTCCTACAAGTATATCACTTGATACCTATAACATGTAGAGGATCCAGTCTGTCAACCAGGGACTTAAATATCCTGCTATCCCTTAAAAACTATAATAATTTGTTTTCATTGTTTTTTTACTGTTAACTTATTCTAAGAGCTTTCTAGTTGAAACTTTAATGATCCCAGTGGGGAAATTGGGTCGTTGCTGCAGCAAATAGTAATAAGATATAACAAGGAAAGTATATAAATATAAATATAGCAAATGGGGGTATTTATTTAAACATAACACAATACAGTAACAACTCAGACAGTATATCAGGCGTGCAAAATAACAGCAGTAGAAGATACTAGGACAATGAAAGTACAGTATGTGAGGAATATTATTACACAATATGACAATAACATGTGTCCTAGTGTGTCTTAGTGAGTGTGTGTGTGTGTGTGTGTGTGTGTGTGTGTGTGTGTGTGTGTGTGTGTGCGTGTGTGTGTG
>NW_027281873.1:0-7500 GCF_046629955.1 Centroberyx affinis | reverse complement strand
GGGAGGGGGAAGCTGAAGGTTTTCATGCTTTTTTTTGCTGGTGGACTGACAATATTGATCAGATTCTACACAAGTATTCATGAATATGTTATTATTGTTGTTATTACCCTGGCCTACGTTTTAATTTATTCAACAAATGTGTTTCCATCACTATTGTTTGCATAATTTCTTATATCTCCTTAGTTAAGAAAGGAGTCTAGTTATTACTGAACCACCAAGTTGTAGTTAGTGATCCACTGTATGTATAATCATGGGGTGGGACTGTGTGTGTGTGTGTGTGTGTGTGTGTGTGTGTGTGTGTGTGTGTGTGTGTGTGTGTGTGTGTGTGTGTGTGTGTGTGTGTGTGCAGTAATGGCGTGGAGCAGTGTGTAAAGCAGTAAATAACTTGATTAATCGGCGGTGTTCTCTCTGGTATGTGTGTGTCTGTCACTTACAACATTGGCGTATTTATACACACACACACACATACACACACACGCACACACACACACACACATACATGCACGTACACACACCTGCCTCAGTTATCACACATTCAGAGAGCAGTGACAGTGATCTAACATGGCAGCCAGCCAAAACTCAGAGGCATTTACTACTAGTGGGCAATGCTAATGGAGGGAAATCCTCCTGTGAGTGTGTGTTGTGTTTGTAGTGTACCTGACACACTGAATCCCTCTCACTCCCCCAATCACACCCTCATAATGCTGTAACTCACACTTTTCTTCTGTTCATGCTTTTCATTTATACATTTCTACTTAAAGGTGCGACGTGTAGCGTTTTAACATCAATAAATCATCACCACATTCATTTTGAGACGTTTATATAATTACCGTAAACAAATGAGACCATCGCAGAGAAGATTGACAGCCTCTACACTGTGTAGATGGTGTAAATTTTAGATGGTGTAAATTTTAAGTGTTGTTTATTTGAAGGTACCCATCCCATATGAGCAGATGAGAGACAGAAACAGAGCAGCAGAGCCTCGGCCGTCAAACCTAGTTAGTGTCAGTTCAGAGACAAACCCCAGACTCTTTGTATGACTGTCTGACTGATTAACTGACTGACTGACTGACTAACAGGATCACTGGCCAATTCAATCAGCCAGTCTCTCCTAAAGCTGCAGCACATGACACATGGCAGCAAGAACTCAACACTAGAGTTCAACCAGTGTGGGTTTGTGAAGGCTGATTGAAACTGTTGATTGACAGTATTGTGTGCCGAAATTCATTTAGACCATGATGGGACACAAACTCTCCATTGAAACCAAGGATGATTATAATAATAAAATTAATGTATACTTGTGTGAAATCTGATCAAAATGTTAGATGAGTTGTAGCTCATTTATAGTCATGTATTACTTTTCAATGTCAGTAATAATAGTTGCTACGAATCACAGAAATAAGGCTATTGTTATCATTTGCTCTAAATACCAGATTGAAGTTGAATCATTCAAAAACTAGATTACACCACCATTGATTTGTTTTCTTACTTGATGTAAGCTCATACTGAGATAGTTTACATGAGAAATGGTAGAAAAGTTGAGTTTCTCCAAGTGGAAGTATTGCCTCTACTTTGATTTTATCCAGTAAAACAATGACGAGAACATTGAATATTAACAATTTGGTTTCCTGATCATTCACAGGAGTAGAAACAGACATATCCTGATTTTTCAACAGAAGAGAACATGCAATTGCCACTCTTGGGGGGTGTAACGGAAATGAGTAATGAGTAATAAATTACATTTTTCAGGAATGAGCTCAACACTGGAAGTTGCAGTTCATATCTCGAGTGTGTGTGTGTCACGTTTCGAGGTAACGGCCCATCTTTCCCTGCTGCGTCGTGACTGGTTCAGCCAAAGGGAGAGGCAGTAAATGATTGAAAGAGAGAGAGAGAGAGAGAGAGAAAGAGAGAACTGGTCATAGGGTCCACTTCCTGTCCGCTGGGAAAGACAAACACAGACGGAGTGAGAGAAGGGAAAACAAAGGGGGAGGCAAGGGGAACAGGGAGTGCGGCTAGAGAGGAATGTTCATATGTTTTCTCTGTGGCTCTAATGGCGAGTCATTAACCAGCGAGGGGTCAGAGCGGGTGATCATTTATCTGTGCCTGCCACTGCCATCACATTAAACGCCATGTCAGCTTTTCAGGAAAACTAGAAAGCAGCAAAGAGTCAGTGTGAAGCTAATTAATTACATGAAAAAGCACGTAAACTTGTAAAATAATTGAAGAGGGAGAAAAACTGATTGGAGTTACAAGGAATTCATGTAATAGAAGCAAGTTGCACACTGTACCTTCATAGAATGAAACTAGTTCAGAAGCTATCAGAAGCTTCAATCCAAAAATATCAGTATCTATATTGGCCTTCAGAAACCAATATCAGGTGAACAGATAAACTTTCACATGCAGTTTTCAATTTTAATGATGAGCTTTGCCCTAATCATAGCTTTCATATGTATATCACATGTAAAAATTGAAACATGGAACTGCAATTATTGGTGCTTTTCTCTTTCTAGCTTGAATTTTACATAGTCGTTTATGTATTGAGTGAGTTTTATGAGCATAAGAGCCATGAAACCTGTTAAAACCCTGTTGTAATATTTCATACATACATGAGAAAGTAACATTCTTTTCTTCATTCTTGAGAAATTGACTGCAGATCAGTGTGTTTTTTCTGTTTTCTGTTTTTTATGATCTGATGAAGGTGGCTTACACTGAAAACTGATAATTACATGGATCTAAGTGTACAGAGGTTTTTCTTAAAAAGTTAAAGAATCCATGTGAATTTCAACAGGGAGAATGGGTGAGAGAGCTGAGATAACCGAGTGTTAAAAAGTACATTTTAAAAAGGAAAGGAATGTTAATATGTGTTCCTTCTGGGTTTTATGGTTACTCATTAACAGCTATTGGCTAGGTTAGGGGTTGGGTCGCTCAAACTGAAACTACACACACACTACACACACACACACACACACACACACACACACAAACTCAAACCAGTGAGAGAACAAACAACCACTCTGTCCACGATTGTAAAATTCAAGGGAGACAGAATTGTTCTTCTCTTTTTTGTTCTTCTCTTTTTTTTTCTCTATTTCTCAGCTGTCTTTCTCTTATTCTCTTTTCCTCTTTTCGTCTGTCTCTCTCTCTTTCTTGCGTCACACTAGTCTTACAGAATCTGACCTCTGTGTTTTCCAAGGCGTTGGTTTATGGTTTTACCTCATATCTGTCATTTTGAAAAGAGGCTCTTTGATGTGAACCAGAGTGCCTGTACTCACCTTGTTTTCATGACTTCAGCTCTCTTATGTCACTAGTCATTAACAGTAGGGTTGGACTGATATGGGTTTTTGACGGCCGATACTGACACCAATGATATTTTGCACTGATATTCAATAGCCTATCTTTAAATGTGGTAATTTTTATACCAAAAAAAACTGCAAGTATTCAGTGTTTTCCCACTGAATTCTATTCTTATCACGGTGGAAAATCTGCAACAGCATTTAGACCATTGGACATGAAAACTCTCCATTGAAACCCAGAAAAATTACGTTTGTTTTGGTATAAGCTATATCTATAACTAGCTGCAAATTCTGAAATCCATGTCATTATTCAATCTGTGATGAAAAAAAAGAAAATGTCCATTCCCATCATTCAATAATTTTACTAGATTGATGTTTCTTTGGTAACAGCTAACTTTTGAACTAGACAACAACAAGGCTAACACAAACCGATGCTGTAACTGGATGGATTGTTTTTGGCTAATGTTAACTAAACTACTTCAATGGATAAATTTGAACATTTAATGTTTGGGATGAACCAGTTGATTTTTAGAGTCTCTATCATCTCAGCATGCTGATGTCATGTTACATACAGACAGCTAACATTTCACTGTTGTCATGAGAAAACCTCCAGGTACCTCCAACTTTGGTCATTTTCATGCATTAACTTCAATTAAAGGATTACATGCAGGGATGCAGTTGAGGGTAAACACACCTCAACTCAGTTTACCCATCCATTTATCTATAGAATAGAGTTTACCACGTTAGAGGCTGACATCAATCTTAATGAGGTAAATTTTTGGTATTATGAGATTAAGTCATAAATTAATGCAAAAAGGTTTTTTGGTTTATATTGGTTGCTGTTTGCCTGATGATCATCATCGACTGGAGGTAATAGTACTCATCTTTTTTTTACCACTACATCCCTGGTTACATGTTGTTCCTCTATGGGTTGAGAAAATACTATGACCCTTGGGCTGATGAAACTCTTTCAAAAGCCACTGGATAAACTCTAAAATGCATGGTGGTCAAGCTGGAAACAAGCCATGTTTTTTTAGTTCTTCAAAAATTGACAGTTGACTGTGGAGACAGCGATTCCTCGACAGAAAGAGAGTCAGCAGCTTTTCTACATTAAACAGTAATAAAGTGAACGATGGGAACTTCTCTTTTCTCTCTGTAGTTAGTTTTCTCCAGAGAAAGATTGTCTATGTGTGTGTATGTGTGTCAGTTCCTTGAAACTCAGCAAAACTACTGGGGCGGGGTACACACACACACCCACACACACACACACACACACGCACGCGCACACAGAGTCAGCTAAACTCCCAGCCTAAAACCCACAAGTCCGGCCACTAAATCATGTAGGGTGAAAACACATGTCATTCTAGACGCTTCACCTCCACACAACCTTACAGCACAGCAGAAACTACACACACACACACACACACACAAAATAATGCACATGCATGAACAAAGGCATACACGCCCACATCCATGAATACAGACATGCTTTCTCTCTCTCTCTCTCTCTCTCTCTCTCTCCCTCTCTCTGTCCATTCATTGGACTGTTGCAATGTCAGTGTTTTATTACCACAGTGTTATTGCCTCAGAGAGAAGTCAGAGTGCAGGTTGGTTCAGAGCAGTAAGTTGCTGTTTTGCTGTTTCACAACACTAAAGTTTGACCGATACGGGTTTTTGAAGGCCGATATTGACACCAATGTGTTTGTATTGAAGCTTCAGATAGTATTGTGCTGATATTCAATGTCTTTAAATTTGATAATCAGTGTTATTTTCATGCCAAAGATTTACAAGTATTCAGTGTTTATTGCGTTGCTTTCTGCACTGACAGGCAAAGTGACGATGGGAAAAAAGCTGTTCTGATATTTTCCCCTTTAATTTCTCTGTTAGGACAATGTGGCTACTGTTAAAAAAAATCCCAGATCTGTATTTCTAGATTTCCCATCTACCATAACATCGCTATTATATGGAATATCTCATTCTATACCGTACTTCCTGTAAACAAACATCATCACCGCCCGCTTATCACGCCTCTCTTCCTCTTCGTGTATCTCTCTTAATCTTCCCTTTCCTCCCTGTCCTCTAATCAGCCAGCTATTGTGTTAAGGCAAACGGCAAGCAGACTGCAGGCTTACCTGCCAAAGTGATGGGTGGAGGAGGAGGAAAAGGAGGAGTAGGAAAAGGAGGAAGGAGATCAAATCAAACCTGACGTGCAGGTGCTATAGTTTTACTGTCTGCTCTAGAGAGATAAGAAGGGAGGGAGGAGAGAGATAAAGACAGAGAAAGTTAAAGAAAGAGACGTAGCTAAGTCACAATTACACAAGGTCTGATAATCACCAGTTTTATAGCCTATGTGAGTTTTATGAAACAATGGTAAGTGTTCAAAAGAGGCCAAATAGTCAAAAATGTGGCAAGGAGGACAGTATTGAGATCATCCTTTCATAACACATAACACAGTCTCAACAAAAACTGTAAGTTGTGAGCTTCACAAAGCTGGTATTTATGGCAAAGCTGCCTGTATCCAAGCCAACAGACAAAGACTCATAACCCGGTGTAAGCAGCACAAAAACCTGCAGCCTTGAGCGATGGAAAACAGTAATGTCGTCTGATGAGTTCACACACGCTTCAGGATTTGTCTGACAGCTTTCTAAGGAGGACTGAAGCTCTTCTAGGTGGCCCTGCTCATTCGTAAATATTTGATATTGATTTAATGTAAGGTGTTTCCGTTATTTTATCCATCCGGTGTACATACAGACATGCAGAAACAGAGAGAGAGAGAGAGACAGAAAAGCAGAGGCAGTACTGGAGAGATGAATTATAGCAGCCAGTGTAACACCATAATCTTTGTAGATTGCATAGGATTAACTCGTCGGTCAGATGCAGGTCTGACAGACAAAGCTCCCCCATCATTAGCAGCCTATTGTAGAAACAGGACACCAGCCGGGGGCTTAGAGACCCACGAACAGACGAGGCCCATTGATTTCCTTCGTATCTGCTCCTGGCGTGCCCCGACCCGCCCGCAGCTACAGCACTGTAGGCTTTTACTGCGGGCCAGCCGAGCGTCCCGGCTGAGCCCCACACAACATTTCAAAAAGCAAAATAAAAACAAAATGGGACAAATAAACAAATAGCCAGGTAATTCATAAATGAATAAATACATAGGCTAAATAAATAAATACCAGAATGAAATAAAAAAACAGCCACATAAATAAACAAATAGACATATAAACATACAAACAAACATGAATGAATGAATTAATAAATTGACTTATCAATACATAAATATATGCATAAAATATATAAAATACATGCAGAAAATATATTCAAATGGATCACCGGATGAATCTTCACTATAGTATTGCTTTTCTAAATGTGGATAAGCAGGAACAGCTCATCAAGAGTTAAATTCAACTCTGTAGAGTCAAACTCCAAGTAATTTCTCAATCTGGTTTGTGTGAGTGGGAAGTTCAAGGGAAAACACAGAGATCTGTATCAGGGTGGGACATGACACTGGGCCTCTGTGTGTGTGTGTGTGTGTGTGTGTGTGTACCTGTCTTGTACGTGTGTCAGGGTTTTGTTTCCACGTATGCTTGTGCGATTGTGCGTGTTTTTGTGTGTGCACTTGCCTGTTTGGCATGAAAAAGCAAGTGTGTGTGTGTGTGTGTGTGTGTGTGTTATGCTGTACAGTGTGTATGTTTGCTTGCTCTTATCCTGGATTCCCGACCTTATCCAGGCGGACAATCTCAGCCTCGGATAACCAGCCGGCCAAGATAAGAGCTCACTGTAAATGACACACATTCACCATTGACACAGCTTCGCACAGCGCAGCCACACACTGACCTTAGAGTCAGGAGAATAAAACAGGCGTGTTCGCTCTCGGCTGAACGGACGCCGACAGACCTCAGACTGAAGCTATAAACGGAGCGAGGAAAGAATAGAAAAGAGAGGGAGTTAAAAAGAGAGGCGTCACTGTTGTTTTGACAATGTCAGAAAACCCAAGAAGCGATGAAACTCTTAAAGGAATATACGTTTTTTGAGTTGAAGTGAGAGAGAGAGAAGGTCAGAGTGATTGTTTTGGCAGGGCAAGAAAATCTTATCATGCCAGTAAATCTCTTTGAATTGTATTTGAGTGGCGCGTGTGTGTGTGAGTGTGTGGGCGGGGAGTGGGGGCACGTGTGTGTGTGTGTGTGTGTGTGTGTGTGTGTGTGTG
>NW_027281872.1:170000-336220 GCF_046629955.1 Centroberyx affinis | reverse complement strand
ATACATGACAGTAAGTTTATGTTTCTTCTCATTTCAGGAATCCAAATAATTATACATTGTGACATAAAAGCAAGGGTCAGCTATAACCTGAAAATAATTTTGAATGTTTTAGTGAAGCTATCTGCTTAGGGTTTTTTAACACTTCTGTTTCATTCTGCCCGCTGTCTTGAGCCTTTCCAAAGGTCAGTGAAATCAAATTGCAATGTTTCAAAGGATTGCCTTCTGTCACCGAGTACATACTGTACATCCATTTGTATTTTACTTAAATTCCTAAATAATGCTTTCTTTCTTTTTGAATTTTAGCAGAGAAATGGTGTAAATGTTGAGCCATCACTCTGATTACATGGTCTTGAAAATGGACTCGCATTGGTCTGGTCTCGGTCTCGCTCGGTCTCGCCCCCCTTCGGTCTTGGTCTTGACTCGGTCTCGCCCCCTCAAAGTCTTGGTCTTGACTCGGACTTGATACGCTCTGGTCTTGGTCTTGACTCGGTCTCGGTTTAGGTGGTCTCGACTACAACACTAGTCATATCGGCTCATACAACCGTTTGCGTTTTTTTACCCACTTAGTTGAATATCTTCAGAAATCTACCTTCAGTATAGACCTGGTTTTGGAACTAGAGGATGCCAGTTAGCCAAGGAAAAGCCTAGACTGGCATTTTACAACCCACTTTTTAATAAAATGTACCTAGATTATCTCTTTTTAAAATTAACTGCAAGATTATTTCTCATAATTTGCAAATACACAATTTAAAATTTTAATTAATGAACTGGTGTATGTTCAAAGTTACTTTCTTCTGTCTTGTGTACCATACATATACTGTATAAATCACAAACCAACACTGATTTGTATGCATGTGCACAAGTTCAACAATTATGCTGGGAATGCTCTCTGTTAGCATCAGGGCCATATAAACAGACTGTAGGTCAGACACCAGGCTTAACATTGCAGGTATTATAGATTATATTATAGATATATTGTGGTGCTGCACTGGTGTAGATTAATGAGTTGCTGCATATTCTCCACTCTATCCTGCAATCTCCTCAGCCTTTTTCTATTCTACAGCCAATGCATATGCCATTAAAACATTTCCTCAGAGAGTTGTCTTGCATTGTGTGGCATCACTTGGCTGCTTTGACCTTTAACACTTGTACTTCTCAGTACGGAGGCCCCACTCTTCTGAGGGCATGATAGGAGCAAACAGCCCTGCCCAACTCCACCCATCCTGAGCAGAAACCACACACACACGCGCGCGCACACACACACACATGCACATGCACATGCACACACGCACACACACACACACTCAGTGTCTGACCACAGTAGGTACCTCTCTTGACCACAATTGACCCCAATCAAACCTATGCTTGGCCCAGACAGTAGCCACACCTAGAGGCCCTTCGCCTGCCCTGCTATTATGTAATGTAGGAAAATAGCTGAGGTAACATTCGTTTTATACACACACACACACACACATACACACACACACTGTTATTTAGCAGTATATATGAATGTCACCCAGATTAATTACTCAATATTTTTTGACAAATGAAAGTTGTCATGTGAATTACTTACCTCTAGGGAAACTCCCAGCTTCATAGCCACTCTTTTTCCAGCACATTCTCTCTCTCACTCTCTCTCTCTCTTTCTCTCATCACACACACATGCAAACACACACATACATTCACACAAATGCAAACAGACACGCACCTGCTTCCATGGGGAATCACCCCAATGGGCACGGCCCGAGATAAATTGATCATACATTGCAATAAAACAATGGTAACACAGTAAATATGAACAGAACAATAGTTGGTTTGTAGGAAACCCCCAGAGCGACATGTAACTGTAGCACACGCGGCGTCACAAAGCGTGGAGGTATTTGGCCCGGCTTTGCTGTCTTAGTATTATGGTCTGGCATGTTGGCCAGGTGAGTTGTAAAGTACAGGTGCACAGCCTTCTGGACAGATAACGCAGCGAGAGGAGGAGTTTTTACACACACACACACACACACACACACACACACACCCACACACACACGCATACATGCACAGGTGCATCAAGATACACAACCTGGTGTCGTGCAATTTTATCATCCGGGATGACGTTACATTTCCTAAGGGGGGATCTCTCACCTGTATAAACTAACACAAAGATAACTACTTCCAGCCGAGATTTATTAAAAAATACATATTGGGTTTTCTGCCAATCCATAGTCTGTCTACACATTTTTAAGCGACTTACTAATATTTGGATGAAAGAAAAAAAATATCCTGAACACCTGCGCCACCCATCCATAGATAAGGGAACTCATTTCTGAGTTCCTTACCCTCACCTTTGTGGTTTCATTGCAGCCTAAAATCGAGTTCTACTAAGAGTTGCGAAATGTTTTGTAGTAACAACCAAGTATATCACCAGACGAAAGGCACAGTGATCGGAACCTTTTGACACAAACTTTATCACATGAATGTTGTTCCTTACCTTAACCCTTAAATCAGTTGCAAAACTGCTACAAATGGACAGTGAACCTGTTGCTGGGCTTTTTTGTGTGTATGTGTGCATGTATAAAATCTTTTTGAGGAAGAATGCTGACATCGAATCAGTTTGACTTTTTTGATGAGTAATATTGATTAACTTAGCTTTATAGCACTGCCTCGTAGCACCTATGTCCTGTTGGACCAGAACTTAGCTTTATAGCACTTACTCTCGTTGTTCTCTCCTAACTAGAACCTTGCTTGTGTTGTATGAAAATCTCATGTGTAAGTCGCTTTGGATAAAAGCGTCTGCCAAATGTGAAATTGTAATTGTTGTAAATTGTAATTGTAATTTGAATAGGCTACTGATCCTAGATGTATCACTCCTACGCTAAGAGGCTGTACATGTCTCAGGGTTGAATGCCCCATCTGAAGGGGGCAGAGAACAGCGTGTTCAGAGGTAGGCGTTGTCTGGGAGGCCATGGTGGGGATTGCACAACAGGAAGCACAGGGCCTTGATAACACACGCGCACACACACACACACACACACACACACACACACACACACACACACACACACAAACATACACATACAGCCACATAGACAAGGAGTGTAGGGGGTAGAGAGGGTTTGGAGATGGGTTAGAGAAAGTAGAGAGAGAAAGTCTGTGTGCGTGTGTGTGTGTGTGCGTGTGTGTGTGTCACACCTAAAGGGCCCCCTATGCATCCCTCTGATGCTCTGTGCACTTCAGTGAGTGTATGTGTGTGCAACTGTGTAGAAGAAGATGATCCAAGGTGATCGCAGTAGGATTGTTGCTACTGAGGCTGTGAGCTGGTTGGCTGTAGTTTCTGTGGAAGGAGGGAGACCTGGAGATAAAAAGAAAGGAAAAAAAACATCTCAGCACCAAAAGAGTGAAAGAGAGGCAGAACACGGAAAGAAAAGAAGAACGTGATGAACAAGTGCACATGGAGATGGATGAGTTTCTCTTTCTCTCTGACACACACACGCACACACACACACACACACTCCACTCAGTGCAGTCTTTCCTGAGAATCCGGGACGAGTTTGGACATGCCCAGTGGCCCGTGGCGACACACACATACAGTACACACATGTTCAACCGGTCAGGCAGCACTTAGTGTAACACCTAATCAGAAACACGATAGGGTAGAGCGAGGTGAAGAGGAGGATGAGGGAGAGACAAAAGGAAAGGCCATGTGATGAGAGTGTTATTGTTACAGTTATTTCAGCAAATGGCCCAATCCGGGTGCTTCAACAGGACAGTTTACTTTCTCGTGTTGCTGCTGGTCTGTTTTTTATGCCTGTCAGCATCACACAGTCATTCATTCTTAGCTTTTTACAGTCTGTTGACAGCAGAGACAGACAATAGCATAAAAGTGGAAAAATGACAATTTGTGTGTGGAAAATGACAACATCTTAAGAAGAAAACAAGCACAGATCCTGTACAGACCCACTGCGTGTGTGTTCAATTCAGTTCAATGCACTGAAGCATCACAACACTGTTATCGGTTAAATAATTCCACTAATGTCACTTAGATACCAAAGGTAACAACGTTACCTAACGTTAAAGTTTACAGGGCAAAGAAAGACGTGGATGTATGTAAATGAACTGCAGAGAGTGGCTCGGTTAGCCCCAAAGGGACGCTAGATGGCTCTGTCTTTACTAGCGTCCCAAAGATCTTTATCCAACTCACCGCTAACGAGAACTTCATTTAGCGACGCCTTCCAAATGCCGGTTCCTTACTGCGGTGAATTTAGTTAGAAGTTTGTGCCTGGTTGCACAAAAACTCTTAGTTAAGTTTTATAGCCTAAGTTCTCTTCAAATGAGTTGCACAAAACCCACTTATCTCCCTCCTCAGGGAATATCCTAAAATAAATCTAAGGAAAGATCCTTAAGTCATCCTTATATTATTGCTGATGGGTTTCACTTAAGGGAATTTCCTTTCCTTGAAAGTTAAGGGGTCTCCCATGGTCTCTTAAGTATTTCTGCCATTTCTATATTGCTATTATTTTGAAATTAATTAATATTACAGTCAAAGAAAATGATGTTTTATGTGCAGGAGGCTTCAGGCTGGCTACTGTAAATCACTAAATACAAGCCCTTAGCTGAGGAGATCATTTTAGGGGCTCCATGCAACGCTCCTAAAGAAACCCCTGGCCTCAGGGAATTATTTGCCTAAAGGGACAAACTTAAGTTTGACACCTAATGTTAAGGTTTTTCATGCAACTGGGCGCTCAGATACTCACCGGTTGATGTGCCTTTTGTGTCCTGGCTTAGTATCATGTACACGCCACCATAAAAGTTTCAATAAAGTCCTCCGCTTTCACCGGGAGCCGGGAGCTACAGCTATGCTACCATGCTGATGACGTCAACTCCATGCACAGGTCACGTCAGCGTCATCAGCGTGGTGATGTGACATCTCACTAAGTGTTACTTGACTGACTGACTGTCTGACCTGAATTTGGCTTGTTATGCCCTCGGCGTCACTGACAATGGCTCCAGTTCCATCAAGACAAATAAAATGAAAGTGATCAACCTGATTACAAAGCAGAGGAGGAGGAATAGGAGAGGAAAGTTACTTTACTGATCAGGGTCTGAACTGTAGGCTCCCAATCAGGAACGGACTTAGTGATTTGGAGGCCCTTGGCAAGGGCAAGCAAGGGCCCCCTGAATCCCAACCCTTTTCAATCCATCCTTTCTATAGTTTACCTTCAAATTGGGTCTGCGTGGGCTGGTGTTACATGATAAGGGTTTTGAGACAACATCACTGAAACTGATTTCTCCTCACTGAGAAAAGTGAGAACTTTCGATGGTGGTTATCCTCCTCATCTTCTTCATTATCACAGTTTCTAATATTTACTTTCCCTTGGCTCTGAGCGTCAGTCGGCACAGCAGCACACTCACCATCATCGTTGCTTTTGGTGTCGGCAGCGGAGCAAACGTTTGCTTCACTAGAGCTTGTTGAGGTTGGAGGCAGTGGAAATATTGATAGCAGCAATGAAAAAAAGTTCTCAGCAAAGCTTTTTTTCCCTCTCTTTGTTGTTTTTCTGCACCACTTTGGTAGCTCTGCTTCATTTTACTTATCTGTAGCAACTGGTGCAGTGGAAAGAAAAATGAGCTTAAACTCAAGTAGCAATATTGTGCTAGAAGTCAAGTGGAATAGTCCACTATAGCCTGACTAGCAGGGGGGAAGGGTGGCCATGACTCCAGATTGGAATAATTTATTGTAAAAGAGGGGTGTTTTTAAAAAAGTACATTTGATGTAATTGATGAAAATTAAGTTATATTAGTTTGATTCTTGTCTTTTGTGGCGCCTCTCCCTACCTTTGCCAAATGGTAGGGAAGACCAACCCTGCAACCAATGATAATTAGTTTATTGCTACTACAACGCAAAGACTGCTGCTTCAAATATAATGAGCAATTTATACAAATTGCATTGCTTTTCTTTATCCATAAGAATAACAACACACAAACAGCAACTCATGAGTGTTTGTTTTTGCTAACACAATATAACTTGCGACTAATGCTGCAGTGTAATGAGGTTTTTGTGATGGAATTGTTCCCCAAAACTAGTATGAAGCCCCTCGAGGTTGCAATGACATTGGTCGCTGGATCCTCAGACAATATTCACTTGGTCCCTGAAGCCAAACAGATTGAGAAACACTGGGCTCGCGTACGGTTTTATCCTTGTAATAATGTGGAACTTGCTTGCTGTGGTATGGGGGGATGGGGGGACGGCGCTGGAACAGGATGTAGCTGTGCAAACGCCTAAATACTACTTTAGCTGATGTTTGCACAAGAGATAAGGCAGCCAAAAAGCAGATCCTTTACTGTAAGCCTCAGGTCCGCAATGTACCCACGGTGGGGACTTTACCACAACCTCTCTGTCATCCTGTCATTGCAAGGGAGGAGAAAGTACCACCAGATAAAAATCTCAGTTTGGATTTACTTTGTCATAATGTCGACCTTAAGGCATAAACAAAGCAGGACACTTTTTCATACAGGACATCTGATTGGATAAGTTGGGAAGCAGCGCACTGGAATGCAAAAATATGCAAATAACATGCAAAGAATTGCTCAGTCCTACGATGGAAAATTTGTTCTTGGCAGAAAGCCACCTTTTCACTTGTTTGCGTGTGTGTGTGTGTGTATGTGTGTGTGTGTGTGTGTGTGTTGCCTGATGTTACACTGATAACATCTTTACTCATCATGCCAACAACATGCAGGCCTACCAGCAAAGGGAACCCACTTGCACACAACAATGGCCATACACAAGTCATAAACACAGGTATCTTCTATTCTGATAGTGTAACAATTGCAAAATTTAAGCAAAATAAATACTCAAGAGGAAATGTCCACAGTCAGACTGAGGGAATGGTATTCATATAAAAACGTATTAAATTTTAAGGGCTTGTACCAGTGTTTTTGCATGTTTTAGCCCATTTACCACACTACACGCATTACATTACTACCAACCATTTTCCAAAGCATACCACACGTTTTTTGATTTTTGAAATTATTATTCTATCCCTTGTTTTTTATTCAACATTCAGGTTCTGCTGTTCCGGCTAACATTCATGTCCAGGTTTAGAAGTCATGGACATTTGAATTTAAACAATATTTTCTTCAGGGACTATTTTCTGGTGGAGACATAAATTCTGTCATGTGGCTTTCCAAGTTCAACAGAGAGGAATGGTGCATTTATGAAATAGTCCCAATAGTATCCAAATATTATGTGAATGCAATGCTGTTTAGCAGCCGACATCGAAATCCCAGATGATGGAGCTTCCCACCAGCATGTGAATGCACCAGAAGACGAGTGGCGTTTTCATATCAATGCAGGCATTAAACTAAATTACCAAAAAATACGCTGAAATGAATGGAAACAAATGGCTGCCTGGAAGGTAAGAAAAATACATTTGTATTGTAAATGTATGTAATGTTTGTATTGTAAATTAACTGTAAATGGGCTAAAACAACTGTCTATACAACTGCACTGACTCTTCAAAACTAAACTAGTAACTAAAAATTAAATGAAATAACATAAAATGTTATTTGTCTCAAGGTTTAAATTCCAATTAGACTGCATTACATATTATATCTAAAAATATATATATATATACATACATATTATTGTTATTTCTATTGGTTATTTCTATTGGTATTGTTATTGTATTCTCCTTTAACTTGCCCCCTCCCACCGGGAAGTCAGAGGTCAGGATCAGTCACAGCTAGTAGGGTTCAGGATCTTACTCAAGGACACTTAGGCTGAGCAGATACTTGAAGTCATCCCTTACGTACACCTAGTATATAGATTTCAGCTCTTATAATCTACTTTTGTGCTTACTTGTAAGCTCATAATAATTGCCTCATGCATGTTCCTTAAAAGAACAGGAAGAGGTGATGAAGGAAAAGAAATCCCTCCAGATCCAGCTGATAAAGAAGACAAAGAACAGGTTTGACAGCAGTGACTTTATCCTCCCAACAAAGAGAGGGAGGGAGGGAGGGAGGGATGGATGGAGGCGGTGGAAGGAAGAGGGGAAGAGGAGAGCAGAAAGAAAGAAAGTTACATCACCGGCAATTCCAGGTACATTAGTTGGTCAAATGAGATGCCACCAGTCCAACCACGCCCTGCGAATGTGTGTGTGCGTATGTAAAATGGAAAAGAGCTACAGAGCTACATGAAGAGTGATTAGTCTCACTGGCTGGAGTATTTTAGTAGCAAAGGTTTGAGAACACTGATAATACACTTGACCTCTGACCCAAAATCAGTGGGCATTAAAGACCCGTCTGCTAGCCGAACTCCATAGCAGACCGTTAGGAAAGCCATGGGGTCCAGAGACGACCAGCTGATGCCTATCTAGAGTTTTTTCTCATGAAGCTCATCCCTAAGCCCTCTGAGTGTCTGTCTGCCTGCCTGCATCTCTCTGTGGGAGTCTGTATAAAAACCTCCCTCTCTCTCCAATGCTGACTTTTTTTTTTTTTTTCTTTTTTTTTTGTTTACCTGGACCGAAAAACGCCAGAGGTTTTTCTCGTGGGAAACTCTCGGAGCGGTATGTTGCTCCGTGAGCGGGGAGTGAGAGTGGAATCCCGTTTTTCTGGGTCCTGTCTCACTCCCCGCTCCGCGCTCCCATCCCGGGCTCGCCGTCCCGGGCCGGCGTCGTGTCAGGACTCGCAGCGGCGTTTGGAAACTCTCACACGTTCTCGCTCGGCCGGATCTTGGAATTTAGATTCCACAGAGCTACACCTGTGCGCGGCTTCACCTTCACTCTTGTATTTCTCTATATGCCTCTCTCCATGTTTCCAGTCATGGCCCTGACTTTGTTTCCCCCTCTGTAACCACAGGAGAGAATATCATCTCACTGGGACAGCAGAGGTTCAGTCCCTGGCTGCATTCATATGCAAGGAGAATTCCATTCATAACCTGGGTTTAGGTCAAGGCAGGAAAATCTTATAACTCAGAATAAGTAATAATAATAATAATAATAATAGTATGGTAAGCTCATGCTCTGATTATGAGAAATCCAGCTAAGATACATGGCTAACCTAATATTAAACGGTGGTAAAAAAAAAAAAGTGGAACTTACTGTTACTATTACTATTGAGATTCTCATTTCTCTTAAATTTCCTCTCTGAGGACAATAAACATCTATTCAATTCTTTCCCCTGTATTAGAAGAAACCTACTATTGAAAGCACAGGTAGACAGGAACATCGTGTTAATTTATTTAATTAAAGCAACTGGGGTACTCGACCTCAGGGTATCAGTGGTTCATGTAAACAGCTTAACCTGAATGTAGAAACTCTCTTTCTCTTTCCTTCCTTCCCTCCAATAACTGAAACAAACAGGTAGAAGAGTTTCAGGTAAATGATTGGCATTCTACTCCTCTCCTCTCCTCTCCTCTCCTCTCCTTTCTCTCCTCTCCTCTCCCCTCCCCTCCTCTCCTCTCCTCTCCTGAACCCATCCCTCTTCTCCTCTCCTGATTTACGAGAAAGAGAACAGGAAATGTGATTAGCTTGCTGACAAGGAAGCACTTTCCTGTGTGAAATAAAAAAAAGTTCCTGCACAGAAATTTCAACCATACACGCTACAGCTTTCAGTGTGTGTGTGTGTGTGTGTGTGTGTGTGTGTGTGTGTGTGTGTGTGTGTGTGTGTATGCGTGTACATGTCTGTGTGTGTTTTGACCTTAAAACCAGTCTGGGTTGTTTTAAACCATGAGCCACATCTAGTCCAACATGACAATAAAAATGATTTTTCTCAGTTAAAGAGTCTGTCATCTTTGAAATAAAATATATTTGGAAGCAAACCCGCAAGAATGAGTTATTTTGAGATGTTCTCATTCTGATTTTCAATGTATTTTTGAAATGCAGATCAGTCTCACATCCCTACCCTACTTTCAGAATCACATCATTAAAGAGAATATAATGCTGGCTGCAGTTTCTGGTTATGTGTGCGCATATCAGCCACATATCAGCCATGATAAGACGGAGACAGACAGCCAATCAGACGGCGAAACGAACAGAAAGGAAGACAGGCAGGCTGACAGATAAACGCACAAGCCAGTAATGTCCCACCTGCTGGCCCTTTGCCAGGTAAACTGATAGAAAAGAGGAGAGAAAGAGGCAAATGAAAAGGAAGGCCGAGAGCAAGAGCAGGGAGGTCAAGAAAGAGAAGCGGAGAGAACACGAGAGCGAAGACTTCGACGGTAAAAGACTCACACTGGGATGAAATGACGGCTGGTGTCCATTTGCTTCGCAATGCTGAGAGAATGGAGAGACAGAGAGAGAGAGAGAGAGAGAGAGAGAGACAGAGAGAGAGACAGAGAGAGAGACAGAGTGGACGAGGGAAGACAGCAGGAAGTGAGTGATATCAGCTGGGGGAAGAGTATGAGAGAGATGCAACAAAACTTCCTGGGTCAGTCAGACACACATGCGTGCATACATGCCTGACGCAAGTGACACCATGGTGACACCGCCACAACCGCACACACACACACACACACACACACACACATGCTATGTGACACGCAACATATGAGGTGCATGCAAATATTTACTATCACTCATTTATGGGTTGAATTTTCACAAAATGTCCCTTGTCTATGCACCTATGCTTGCTTCTTTCTTTCTTCCTGTCTTTCTTCCTGTCTTTCTTTCTTTCTTTCTTTCTTTCTTTCTTTCTTTCTTTCTTTCTTTCTTTCTTTCTTTCTTCTTTCTTTCTTTTTTCCTTTTTTCTTTCTTTCATTCTTTTGCATACACTGAGAGAAGAAAGAAAAAAAAAAAATGTGTCATGATTATCAGAAGTATCTCTCTCACCCTCTCTTTCTTTCTTTCTTTCTTTCTTTGGTGCAAACAGGCACTTTCCCATCCTCTGACATGGAACTATCACATAAACAATCAAAATTAGTCTGTCAAAATCATGCTTTTTTTTGATGTTCTGATCTAGTTTTTTATATTGCCAGTAGGCATGAAACAAATTCTTTGTGGCTTGTTTTTTTTCTTTCTCTATCAAGATGGTAGGAAGGATGACATCCGATAAGAACAGTGTGTGTCTCTGAAAACATGATGGACCACAACACCACCTTCTTGCTCGGCACACACACAAACACATTTCTATCTGAACTAATGTAACTGATGTGAATGTTTCTCTTCAGCAGTGGGAAAGCCAGTCGAGGTCAGATGAGGAGAGCATGTGGTGTTGGGAAGTAAAAAGTGAAACTAAATAAGCTGAAATACTATTTGGGAACTATTTTGATTGAAAAGGGGAAACTTGAGGTTTTTATATAATTTTATTATATAATAATCTCATGGAGAACTTGGCATCGGAGGAAGCACGGCATGGGAAGTAGCCTACAACATCAAAAGTAATATATGTTGGTTTTTTTTATTGTTATTATCATACAACAGGATATCACTTCAGTATTGTTAATATTGTTTTGAATGATATTCTGATATGGAGGGTGGGTGGGTGGTTGGGTGTATCTGTTTACCCTGCTGTCCTCATCTCAGAAAGCAGCACACACTGAAACACACACACACACACACGCATGCACACACACACACACACACGCAAGAAAAAGAGGAATTTGTCTTTCAATGAGGTGAACAATACTTGACATATTTTTTACTACACACTTCCCCTCTTTGTGACAACTTCCCCAGAATTTTCACTACCCATACTACTACTACCACAGCATGCACATGAATGGAGAAAGACACACACACACACACACACACACACACACCGAGAGAGAGTGGAGAGAGGTGTTTTGCAACTAGAAAGAGGAAGATATATGTGTCACTCATTCTTTTGTGATGCAATATGAACAATTCAAAACACACACACACACACACACACGCATGCACACACACACACACACACACACACACACACACACAAACACACACACACACACACACACACACACACACACAGGTCTTCCTGATCCCCAGCTCTTATCCAATCTTGTATGCAAAATTTTACAACCAGGGTACATTTTCATTACAAAAAAAAAAAAAAGGCTTGTTTGCCCTGGGACTGGGGTCAAAGAGGGAAAGGAGTGTGCAAGATAGAACATGCAAGCAAGAAACTCTCTCTCTCCATGCCCACACTCCACACACACACACACACACACCTGAACTGACCCACCCCACTGTGTACACACAGTCACCCACCTCTCCCTGCGTCCACCTCGCTGGCACATGGTATTTGCATAATAGATATTTGCCAGTCAAATGAGATGGAGAGAGGGAGTGGAGCTATGGAGAGAAAACTCCCCCAGAATTCCCCTCAGTTAGGAGACTCCCACCTCACTTCCAAGAAACAGGTCAGGTGGGAGTGCAGTGAACATCTTGCACTATCTGAACTGCATGGAAATGCTCAGAATTTCA
Source organism: Centroberyx affinis (assembly GCF_046629955.1). NCBI lineage: Eukaryota > Metazoa > Chordata > Actinopteri > Beryciformes > Berycidae > Centroberyx > Centroberyx affinis. The sequence goes on along the minus strand of NW_027281872.1, from coordinate 323,834 downwards.
TTATTATAACGACTTTTTTTTGTTGTTGCACAAAACATGTACATTGCACTTGGGTGCATACTCTTTAAAACAGTTACAGAAGCACATTCACACATATGTACACACATACGAAGGACATAGACACTTATGTAACCGATAATTCAAGTTTTATTGTTTTATTGTCGTTTGTGTTCTGCTAATTTCTCTCTGGCCGAAACGCTGTATTGATTTTGACCCTCTGTCTGCGCCCCGAGGACAGAATCCCTTAAATAATGCTTTTCAAAACTCTTTTCAAAAACGGTTTAATGATCACAAGTGTTGTCACCATTGTTTGTTTTGTTTATTGTTACATTGTTGATTGAGATGGAAATCTTATCTTTGTTTTCTTGTAATTTCACTGATCCTTGAGGGGTCAAGCCGTTTGAGCCCATTCCATTTCACTCTCAGTTTGCAATTGGTGTGACCGTTGTTTTAAGGCCGGGGTTTGGAAAATACTTCATGCATTCAGGTTGCATCCAGCTAGAGTCAAAGGTTTAGAGTTTAATGTGCCAGAAATAAAACAAGTTCACGGTATTTCCCCTGAAAGAAAAAAGACACAAAATTATTAATGAATTTGCCCTCAAACTCAGACAAGAGTAGGGCCCCATTTTAGAATAAGCATTTTACCACAATGGAGTATAGGGAGGATTTTAGGACTGCAAACTCTCCAGCACCAAATCCAGGACTAAACCATGGAACTAAATAAAAGCTATAGGGGAAACACTAGATACACCACCATTGTAGAGAACTTGGTTGTGCCGGAGCCTCGATGTGAATCAGGCCTGTGTGTGTGTGACTGGGCTCAGCTTTGACTATGCAAATGTTTGGGTCTGCCCTGTGGCCTATTAAACTCTTTAGTAGAAATGCTCTTGAAGCTGATTTTACTCTATTTTGGGTAATTAAGACATTCTATAGGCTCTTTCACTGGCTCCTAGTCAGCCTCATGTTTAACCCTTCAGTCCCTGCTCTCTGCCTGCCTATAGGTCAAAGACAAGGCCTCCCAGCTTAAAGGGGAATATCACTCAAATGAACAAGAACACAAGCAAGAAATCAAGTCTTGAAGAAGTAGAAGATGTAAAATCTATCTCCATAGAGAGTGAATTGGGAAACGTGGCAAAGGTTAATTTGAGATTATCCAGGGGGATTTTCTGGGGATAGAGGTGCATTTTCTGGTTTAGAACTGATAACGCGACCCTACAATAAAACTTGGCTGTGCAAACCACAGCAAACACTCTGTAGGCCCCCAAAATCTAGACAAAATAAACACTGACACACATGGAATAATCCAAAACAAACAGTGTTGTTTACAGCAGCAACAATATTACCGAACCCCTATAATTGTGACATTGATACCAATATGATTTGACTAATGACGCAGAGCCAGTGGGACAGGCCGAGCAGGTTGGACCACACTTGCAATAACAAGAGGAGACGTGACTTATAGGAAGCTGCTTTCATGCCCTCAGTGGGTTGGAACAGGAATTGCACAGACAAGTGGAGGTTAGGCTGCATGTGCTGTGTGAATAAATGCAATAATACACAAGAAAGCCCATAATCCCAGTAAAGAGCCTCTTGGGTATTATAGCTTTTGCACAATGGTTACCAAGGCATGTGTGCAGACTGAAAAGTTTCCCTCAAAGTGTTTTAAATGAGTAAACAACAGGAGAAAATAAGAATGAATAATAACCACCTCCCTGGTTACCACAAGAGTTGGCATTACTATAAACCACAGCTCGACAGAAACTACCAGCAGTTGTATAATAAACAACTGGCCATTTAACACCCACTATTTATTCATTTAGTGAATGCAAAGTTCAAATTCAAGCCATGCAGTCACCTCTTGGTGTGCTCGGCCAGAAACTAGATTTGTGGGTTCAAATAGTTTCAAAGGTCATGGCTCGGTTTTTGAGTTCACGTCAACCCATAAAAGCTATGAAACGATGCACAGCCCACTACCGTCACAACAATCATTTTGGTGGTAAAGTTTGAGGACATTTTCACTGCTCATGCTGTTACTGTCGTTTTGCAGAGCAGGTCACTGGTCTTCAGCGTTTTGTCCCATATCCTGAATCTCTCCAGCAGCCTTCAGTGGACTTGGGCTGCTGCCACTTCTGTGAAGACCGGCCAGTTTAAACCTGCAGAAAATGTTCTCTTGTTGGGATGTTGATGCTGAGACTTGTTGGGGTAGCATCAGATGGTCAGGTACTCTGACAGACCCAGGATGCATGCATGTGGAAAAAGCTATCAACTCTGCCCACACATTCTCACACATATTTGCACTATGCAAAGTACTGCAAGCTACTAATAAGCCAACACAGGCAAAAACACACTCAACACAAATCACCACTGAACACACACTGAAAATACCGACACAAATGACTGTACTCTGTTGAACTGTACTCTCCTCTCGCTCTCTTTTTCACACACACACACACACACACACACACACACACACACACACACAAACACACACACACACACACACGTTAACAGCGGTGTTAGAGCAGGTGAAATGCGGCAGGTGTGCTGCTACCTGTGGGCTGTATATCATTTGGTCAGAGTTACAGCACTGGGATAGGGGTTCATAAAGTACTCACAGATAAGAGATCTTACACATGTGCACACAAACACACACACACATGCACACATGCACATACACACACACACACACACGCACACACACACACACACACACACACGCACACACGCACACACACACACACATACATACACACACACACAAACACGCACACAGCGGCAGCTGCTAACAGGTTTTGCTCTGGGATATTGACAATGTATATGTGTTTACTCAGTGTCTGTGTATGTGTAGGTGTGTGTCACAGATCTCAATACTGCATAACAAATTAACCCTTTCTTTCCCCTACGGCTCTCTACTTTACTCATTCCAGGACACACTGTGCTGTGTTTAGGTTGCTGGGAAACCACCTGCTGCACACACAGAGGCACCAGCAGGGATGTAGTGGAGGCTAAACTCATTTTAAGCCAGTTTACCAACCCGTTTTAGCCTCACATCTATATGACCTAAATTAATTCAGCATAACAAGTATCAAACTGATGTAAGTTATATGAGGATTTAAAAAAAAACATGAATGCATGTCTGAAAGTGAAGCTATAACTGTGTGTGTGTGTGTGTGTGTGTGTGTGTGTGTGTGTGTGTGAGAGAGAGAGAGAGAGAGAGAGAGAGAGAGAGAGAGAGAGAGAGAGAGAACTGAATATAGAATGAGTGGCCTGGTCTATAGGGTAAGATACTGTATTGTTCAAAACTTGAACAAAATGTAAATGAGGTGTGTGCACATGCATGTGTAACCCTGTATGTGTGTGTGTGTGTGTGCGTGTGTGTGTGATAGAGGGAGAGAGAGATATATGCTTCTGATAATCATGACTCACATGCTCCATGCAGTCCTTTCTTCTGAAGTAAGTTTATGTAGAAAGAAAGAAAGAAAGAAAGAAAGAAAGAAAGAAAGAAAGAAAGAAAGAAAGAAAGAAATGAGAAACAAGTGATGATGATGATGACAATGATGACAATAATGATGATGTTACTGTAATATAAATAGCCACTGATAAAATAAATTTTTCCTGTGAGTTTTCTGGATCTGACAGATGAATGAGGGCAAAATGCCTGTTAGATGCAGCCAGATAAAGCAAAGAGAGCAGAGAATACACACAGCAGGGACACTGACTGACAACAGGACACAATTAACCCTTTCAGTGCAGAGCGGAGCTGCCAGACAGACATAATGAGACAGACACAGCACAAAGCAGACCACAAGTTTCATTTTTCACTTTCTACGCACATAGCCTTTACTCTTCATCTTCATCTGGCGGCCAGAGGAGTGTCAGAGTTCACTTGACATTTTCAGCTCATAACACCATATGCAGTGATGGGAGAAATACAACAACCCCCCCCCCAAAAAAAAAAAAAGCTGGATAACTGTAATCTCACATCAGAAATGAGTGGGAGGTGCTAAAAATCCCCAGGAAAAAGATTTTCACAAAGCTTTTATTTGACTCGGGCGAAAGAAAGTGAACGCAGCATGTGTGTGATGGAGCATTGATAAGGATGCCGAAGCACCTTTTCCACGTTCTCCAGTTTGCGTTTTGAGACAGATCCTTATCGAGAGTGTGTGGTTTTACAGAGGGAGTGGTTGGATGACTGTCATTTAGGGGCAATAGAGTGGGCTCTGTTTGGAGTGTCAATATTTACACTGACACATGCTAGACGATCACTGACCTAAGGAGGCAGGAGTGAATTGTGTGTGTGTGTGTGTGTGTCTGTGTGTGTGTGTGTGTGTGTGTGTGTGTGAGAAAGAGAGAGAGAGGGGGGAGCTGGGGGGGGGGGGGGGGAGAGACAGAGAGAGAATTATCAGTGGTGTCAGTTTAAGTTGAATGATGCGAGATGCTGTAAGAATTCCCCTGTTTGTGTTTGTGTGTGTGAATGCGTGCGTGCGTTCATGTGTCGTGTGTGTGTGTGTGTGTGTGTGTGTGTGTGTGTGTGTGTGTGTGTGTTTGTGTGTGTGTGTGTGTGTAGCCCCATCTACGCAACAGCAGAACTCAAAAAGTCCCAAATTATGGTGGAAACAATTGAGGTGACACCATTTTGAACCGGGCTTCTCTCACTGTGTTGGAGACACTGGTTCCAGCCCCAAACAGGACAAAGTTTAATGAGAAAGAAAAGTAAACAGGTACAGTGTCATGTGATTTAATAGGTAACCAATTACAAGTGGAGGGGGACTCCCTACATCTGTCAAAATCTACAAGGCTCATTTGCATTGCAAACCAGAGCCATAGATATGCAAATTTATCCAGAGAACACAGGCTGTGCCTGTAGCACTTCTCCACTCCCTACCTTCTATCAATGTCTCTCTCTCTCCCTCTCTCTCTCTCTCTCTCCCGCCTTCCCTCCTTCAACTCTCTATTTTTCTATATCCACTTCCATATATCTCCTTACTTCTCTTTTCTATCCAAAATCATCCTTATTCTTCTTAGCATCTATTTCCCTCTCTGTCACTCTTTTGTTTTTTTATTTAATCGTTCTTTTCCCTCCCTTTTATCATTCATTGTGGGGTGTTTTTTTTTTTGCATACCTGGCGGACCTGGTCGGTTCAGTTAAAACAAAAATATAAAAATTATTGCAAACACCCTCACTCTAATCTCTCTCTACATAGTTTTGTGATTCAACAATGACTCATTTGGCCTCACCGAGTTCTCACGTTCTGTTGTTTGTCTTGTAAACTACAACTAAATGCAACTCGCCTTAAATCGATTTAATTCCGGCCTGTCTTTCATCTTTACCGAAGTTCTTTTGTTTACACACAAGCCCGCTGGCCCCCAGCTATGCCTGCACCACAGAAACAATTATAGTAATGTGTATTCAGATTTTGAGTACTTTATTTGTACTGTAAACAAAGTAGTAGACAGAGGCCTGTTCTAGTGAGGCGTCTGTGTGTGCGTGTGTGTGTGTGTGTGTGCCTGTGTGTGTGTGATGGTCACCAGCCATCCTGTAGCATTATTCTCCCTCCCGCTCGCTCTCTCTCACACAGCAACTGAAATGAATTTATTGCCATCTAGTGGTCAATCACACTCAATACTACTCATTAATGTTTTTTAAAGTGAGTTACTGCTTGATTGTGTGTGCGTGCATGCAAGAGTGAATAAGTGTTTATTTTATTTTTTTGCAGTATGACAATTTAAAGCCACTGTTTTTAAACCCACCCCACCACCACCACCACCACCACCACCACTCCCACCACACACACACACACACACGCACACACACAATCTGTGACGCATCTCATGTTCTTGAAAAACATTAACTTTATTGATCACAGTGCTCAGAGGTTGGTTGTCAGAACAGAAACGTACAGTCAGGAAGTCGGACGATCCATCCAAACTCCACAATACAGAGATTCATATCAGATCAGTAACTCTTGTTTGGATCACCTGATAGACCACAGTGCAAACATCTCCATTGTCTGAGGTTCACTATTCTTTAGGGTCACTAATACCAAGACAAGTATCCATGTTGGGCACCAAAGACTCTGTTTGAAGGGTTTTATTCCAAAATGCTCCACACCCATTTTGAACAATGTTGCTACCTGATGCTCATCGCTAAGTATTAAAAAAAAAAATGGAGACAATTACATTTGCTCCAAAGTCATTAGCTCTTAAGGTAGCTAGAGACATAAATAATATTCCACAGAAAAGTTTAGATCTTAGTTATAGTGGATGTTTAATTTTTCATATAGTGGATAAGTTTCATTTTGGAATCAAACTCTTCGTTGTCAGTCAAGGTTGGAGTCAATTTCACAGCAGGCCACTCATAGTAAGACAAATGGACAAAATAACAGAAACACCAGCATGAAGACTTCCCTCAGTGATGTGATGACCCACTCTGGTCCTACAGAGCAAGGCCAATATTATTACTAACATGATTATGAGTGATCATGTAGCTGTCTGTTTTAGACGCCGTTACATAATCTCCCATAAATGCACATGTGGGATCATACCTGGAGATGGGGATTGTCTTACTGGAAAACATCGCTTCCATCAGCATAGAAATGTATGATAGGATTAAGTTAATTGGTCACAATGGTTTGCTTACTGGTTATTGGAACTTGAATGAACCTCTAAGGGGTAAACCAGAGGGAAAATGTACTGCAATCCATTTCATAGCCACCATCATTGCTTAGGGACTACATGTTGGTATTTCTGTTATATTTTGTCCATAACCTGTATATATCAATTCTTACTTACGACACAGTCGGACCTGATTGTTATGATGTTTAGGATCAGGTATTTTCAGTGTCTCTTTTTGACCAGTCACAGTAAATTCAGTGGTTTTACAAGGTTTGACTGACCAACCTCTCCATTGTTAAGCACAGTCAGTTCATGACTACAGTCGATTTAGTGTGAACACTCTGGCATACACAAAAGTCTGTGAAACTGGTATGGCTCAGTGACCCTAGATCAGTACTGAATCCATGAGGTATTAAAATACAAGGCAGCCTGGGGCCAGGTATCTTGAATGGCTCTATACTACGGCAGTAACTTGTGTGATTCCAGTCAGCCACTATAGGGGCTTACCGAGAACCAAACTACTGTAGTTTTTAGGTAGCATAGGGTGATGTTTCACAATGTTCTGATCAACAGTGCATGGTTCAAACATGTTTCCGCTCAGTAACAAGAGCTGTTCTTGGAAGGAGGTTAAACCAAAAAACAACAACAACAAAAAAAAGGCTGAATCAGTCAGTAAGGTTTCTTAGTGGCTATTGATACATGAAGATGCAAGTAAGGCATCTTAGAATAAATCAGATCTGTCAACAAAGTCGGGCCTGCTAATAAGATCCAGTTGCATTCAGAGATAGTCTATGATTCTCCATTACAGTGCCTAGCTACATCACCTGCAGTATATAAGATCAAAAACAGTGCTGTGTGCACTTTAGACAACAGTGTGGTTGATACATATTTACTTTAAGACAGAGTGGGAGTTAAAAAGCAAAGCCAATAGAGAGTGCTATGGGGAACAAATATGAATAATTGACCAGAGCTATAGATAGATACATAGATAGAAAGATATGAACATGGCCATTTTGGTACCAAACTCGACCAGATACTGTACTTTATTGCACTATACTTCATAGAAAAGGCTCAGATAACATGTACTGTTACTATAATACTCAAATTGTTAAGAAAACTGTTATACAAATGTATTATTCAATTATTTTACTTTTACATATATTTTATCTTTGATGGACTTATAGACTCTATTGTAGAATATATGTAGCTGTGGCTGGGTTGTCTCAGGTTATGTATCTATAGCTCTGGGAAAACATGGGGCCTCTGTTAGCACCCTGCACACAGCCTCACCCACGGCAGAAGTGAATCTTAAATGTGAGGACCTTATCTATACATATCACTATTAAGAAAAGAGTGGTAATAAAAATCACTGTTTTGTAGGTGCATCTTAGACTTGGACCAAACATACAGCTACATTAGCTCCATATGGATGCAGTTTGCCACTAAGATAATACAATGAGTTCCAGTTTGGTATACGTATGTGTGACTGACAATTTACCTCACACTATCTGAATTGTCCTGATATAAATTGTCGCTGCAGGTTAAAACAAATCCTTAGAAATATTTGCAGTCACTGATTGGCCCAAGTCTGTTCATGACCCAGTGCCCGTAGCATACAAATTCAAACACAGAGGTGTAAAAACAACAGCCTTACAAAGCAATTAAAAAAGCCTTGGAGAGGTAAACAAAACAGAGTCAATGAGCAAAAGAGTCAGTGATGTATCAGAATAGTATGTTGGTACCTTGGCAATGCTCAGTGGGTTAAAGACCCACTGTTGACCCCAACACTGGGGTCAAAGATCATATAGAAAACAGCCTGCTACAGTATTGTGCGTGTGTGTGTGTGTGTGTGTGTGTGTGCGTCTGTCTGTTTGCCCGCATGCATGCTGGTATGGCAGAAGTGAAACGGACAGGATCTGAAAATGAACAGTTTGATAAATATAAGAAAGCTAATGCAGAAAATGCTAAAACACCATCGCAAAGTGTGTTTCACAGACAGACAAAGTTGCTGTTAAGGCTTTGTTGAATGTGAGCTTGTAAAGTGAGGTCATCGGATAAATGCACCCATAAAGTTGATACAAAAGTATCATCAGTGTAAAGAGAATCAGATTTCCCCAAAACCCATATCCAGTAAAAACTTATATACATTGCTGAGATTTTGGCATGTGGATTGCTGAGGTCATACACAAACGTACAGATTATACTGTATATAACACTTAAGAGTAATGTCGTTTTCTACAAGGACACAAACAGTCATGGCTATTGTTTGTGTGTCTGAGCTTCAGTCCACAAAGATCCAGCCGACTGTCAATATCAGTGTTCAAGCAATTCTTTCTAAGCAACTCAGCAATACCAGTGGAGCAAAGCTGAAGCCACTTTATGTTAGTCAGTCAGTCAGTCAGTCAGTCCGTTTTACAGATTACACAAGTACGTCAGAATACATTTTACGGTTTACAGTACCTTTACAGACCGACTTGGCGCTTGAGTTTAAAACGCACTTCAGTGAAAAGTAGACAAGTGAAACAATTACGAAATATCATCTGATAGAAGTGTAAGCTGTACAAAAAGAGAAAAAGTGAAAAGAGTTTAACATATATTATCTAAAAGTTTTTAAAAAGCATAGATATATAGGACGCATTCATATATTCCTCTTCTATATTCTTTCATATATTTTATAGTCATCTTTCCAGCACAGTCCAGCTGACTTGTATATAGATTTTGGCTTTCAGAAGTCTTTTTTTTTCTCTCCTAGCTGAATTGTGCAAACACAAAACATTTGTCTTTCTATTTCTTGACTATTCTCTCCTCTTACGCCATCGTCCATAACCTTTAAATTCTATTCCTGCCTTCCTCAATTATTCTGAAGCAGATGTCACAGAGGTAAAGAGCAAGAGAGAAGGCGTGACTTTGTCAAATTGGCGTTTATTTACTAAGATTATTCCATCATCCGTTCTACCATCTATCCCTCTCTCTGCATCACTTTTTTTTTTCCCTGCAGTGCTACGCCCTCTCGCTCCAGCAGAGGGAGCTATTTCTCACCGATCCCAAAGCAGACTGCCGCCAAGCGCTCCCACTGTCAGAGCCTGTGTACAAACAGGGGCGGGAGGAGACGGGCTGGAGAACAAACACGGAGGTGCATGAACACTCCTCTCCTCCATTTGAAAAAGGTAAGATGAAACAACAGAGGAAACACAGAGGAGGAAGGAGTCAGGATTAGGGGATGTCCTCGCCCTCTCCGCCTCCTCCCTCGGGCTCGGGCTCCTCGGCGAGGGGGTGCGTCTGCGCGTCCGGGGGCGTGTGTGTGTGCCGCAGGCGGCTCCAGCGGGCCTGGTTCTTGTGCAGGTGGCCCATCATGGTCTGGCTCAGGAGGCTGGGCTCGGTGAAGCGGTGCCACTCCTCAAACAGAGGCTCCACGATGTAGGAGATGAAGCCTAGGACACACAGCAAAGGCGGGGAAAAAGAGTTAGAGACCCATGGGCGCGAGTGATGGGAGCATGTTGACCCCCAAAACCCCTTATCGCCATCTCCCAATGAGTTGAGGAACGTCTTCTATTAGGGACACGAAGGATAACGCCCTGCTTCTACCAACACTCCTGCATATGGTGTGAGTGTGTGTGAGTGGCTTAGAGGGTTATGGCAGGAGTGTGAGTGTGTGTGTGTGTGTGTGTGTGTGTGTGTGTGTGTGTGCGTGTGCTCTAGCGCTCACCTATCTGGATGGCTGGCACAGAGTCAGCCTGCTGGTTACAAAGAGGACTAATCTCCAAGTCAAACTTCCTCTCCAGGTCACCTGGCAGGACAACAGGCAAAAGGCAGGTTCAGAAAACAGCATGTAAAAGAAAAGCAGAGCCATAAGAAAAGATGAGATAGACGCAGACCTGGATAAAAAAACCCAGATGAATACATTTAAACATTTAGAGGAAAAGACAAGAAAAACGCTAAGGAGCACACAGTAAAGCATATTTTCAAGGGGCTACAGTACATGTAGAATTAAGGGATCTTTTATCCATTTTCCTCAATGTATTTTTGAGCTACAGCAGGTTTGGATTGAGAGAAGACACACCACTCACCCTGCCGGTAGAATTCCTCACACACCCTCTCACTCCACTGCCTGCTCAGCTCCCAAACCCGACACGGGTTACAGACGTCTGCACACTTGAGAGCAATCTGAAGGAAGGGACAGACATTCACACATAGATCAACAGTAGCTCTGTGGTTCAAATGAAAGCTATGTGATTCAGATGAACTCACTGAATCTCTAACTCTGTGTGCATGTGTGTAAGCGTGTGCGTGGATATGCTGTACTGTAATACGGATATGTTTGTTACCTGCAGTATAAAGTGCCTGTGTGGAGCATGTTGAAGGTCCAGGTCCTGGTTGTCCAGGTGTTCTCTGAAGGTTGACAGGAACTCATTCTGCCTGCTGATGTCTGTAGCCAGGATGAGAGAGCCGAGCTGCTGCTCCATGTCCTGCCTGCAAGGCGGAGGGGGGCATCTTCACTAGAAAGTATTATAGGCTATCCAGTGGCCTGTGTGCACAGTGTACCCATTCTACAGCTACGTTTTGGGAATCTATTTTCAAACAAATGGACAGGGTGGGCACTTCAGCAGGGGGGATGCTTGCCAATACAGGGGCTTGAACCTGGATCGTCTTCTGGATTGAAGGATGGTCTCTTTAAGCTAGTGTGTGTGTGTGTGTGTGTGTGTGTGTGTGTGTGTGTGTGTGTGTGTGTGTGTGTCCTTACGACATGTCGGCCGGCAGGTGGGACAGCAGTCCTGACTCTCGCAGCATGCCCACAGTAGATCTCCAGTGGTGACTCTCTAGCACAGATGTGTTCTGGACAGGAACAGGAGGGAAGTAACAACCAAAACTGTTGGGTCGGTTTTTCTTTTTACTAAACGGGCTTGGCACTAGACCAACCACACATGGTGAAACACACATTCACACGTGGCAACGCACTGATATTCAATAATATTGAATATCACTATATTATTATTATTATATACTATATTTCTGCGGTATCAAATATCACCCCCCCACCCGGCCCCAGCACCATGTGTTGCTTAGATCACAACTGTGTAAACGTTTAAACTTATAAACCTATAATATACTAGTGGTAATATATTAAAAAAAACTAAATTATCATAGTTGTAATGAAAAATTCCACAATCAGCCCATTTTCCTGGAAATTATTTATATATATATATATATATTATTTATATATATTACAATATTTTGGCGATATTATATCGATATTACATTTTGGATATCGCCCCAGCCTAAGTCACTCTCACACTCACGCACACCGAGTCACATGACCTGGTACCTGGTAGAGGGACGCGAGGTGGTGCCTGGTCTTGATGAGAAAGGGCTGGTTGACTCCAGGATGGTCCACGTCGTGCGCCGCTGCTGCCATCAGACCCAGAAACACGTCCAGAGGGCTCAGCTGCTCCGCCAGCTGCAACACACCACAGGGTCCACAGGGCAACAGTTGGTTTTTACGTCACTTTCACTGCTAAACTGTCCTCCATTAGAGAACAGGGTGTAGGTTTTGTAGAGATGCAAGTCTAGCATATCCTGTGTGTGCTTTATAGATATGATCTGTCTTTATCCTGATATCAATGACTAATTTCCTTGATCAAGTCACGTTGTCAATTGTTGTTTTAAAGGTCAGTGATAACTGATTCATGAGCTAGTTACACAAGCCAGGGTTCAGTAAAGTTCTGACTTTTACTGAACTGTATTTACGCTTCTATTTAACAGCTCTACTCATTGGTGTTTAATCTCAGGATGTGCAAAAGTCTACTTTTTCATGGTTTCATAGTCGTGGGTTGTCTCAACTTATCGACTAGTCGGTGTGTACAAAATGGCAAAATTCAACATGAGCTTATTGGGCTGTGGGCAAAATAACTTAAATAAATTAAAATAAAATAACTATTAATATTAACCATAAAAAAACAAATATGAAATGTATGTTTTGAAATGTATCTTGTCATAGGCAGACACACACTGGCAGACACCACAAACTACTATCATTATCACACAGCCTGTGAAGAGGTGGGCCTTTAAAGCTATACCCAAAGGTTAATTATTACACAACTAAGTAACAGATAATTACTGTATAATTTTTGAAAGATGGAAAAAACTTTGTGCAAGACTGTCCAAAAATATCATATACATCCAAAAGACAGTAATGGCCTGCAAATAGACAAGAAATAATAATGCCAAAAATTAAAGCTCAAAAAAAAAAAAAAAATAATAATGATAATATAAACGTCGACACATCCCTAGTTTAGGCTAATCTTCCCCTGTGGAAAACGGAAAGTTCCTATTTACAACCACAGCATAGTAATGGGCACACCCCAGGTCACCATACCTTAAGTGCACTAATATTTAAAATGGAGGAGTACTTTTGCCTCTGGGATTAAATGATTTCATCTGACACAGTGGAACCTCTTGGATTGCCCCACAAATGACAAACCCCGCCCCCATCTTGCACTCTAGTCAGACTAAAGCACTCACTCAAAGTGACGGACAGGATTTGAATTCATAATCGACCTGGGTCTAATGGACGGTAAAGGACAAAATGGCGTATCGATCCGAGAAGCAGCGCGCTTGACATTTTTCATGGGTGTGTGGGATCTACAGCACACTGGGTACATGCGTGCCGTACCAAATCAAATTGATTCATTTCATTTAAGTGCTTTTAACAAAATAGGTTTGTCAGAAAGAGCTTTACAGAGCAAAAAAGGTCACAAATACAATTACCGCATTATGCTGTATTAGGTAAAAGATGTATAGTCACACTTAATCTGGTCAGAGGGCTTCGGGGATTTCTCCAGGGAGTGTCAGGGAGTGTTTGGGAGTGTTGTCAAGTTTAAGTGAGCGTAAATGAATCCCTCAGGCAGTGAAATTAATAGAATGTGTCAGGGAGAAGCCTGGTGAATCGTTACAGTGTGTGTAAGTGTGTGTGAGAGGGAGACAGAGAGACAGAGAGAGACTGTGTGTGTGTATGTGTGTGTCAGGACAGTTTTACCACCTTGGGCTCCTTCAGGTAGCAGTACATGGCTTGTGTGACATCAGCAGCGTGGACAGCGTTGTGATAGGGATTGTGGGAGTGGTAGTCCTCCTGCACCATGCCTGGCAAGTCAGGAGACAAGGTCAGACCCCAATAAAACTACTTCACCTTTTCAACATTTTGAACAGTTGGCCAATGAAAGGTAAGGTTTTCAAATTAAGCTCCAACTCCAAGATCTATTGACTTCCTAGTACCTTGCAGAGCAGAGCAGACATGAGCAAATATAACCAAATTCATTTCAATTAATAATTACTTGGGGAAAAAACAGGAGGAGCTCTGAGTTTAGCTCATCTTGAGGCCGTTCAAGTATCTAGCAAATTCCTCAAATCAACTACCTAAAATATTAGGATGTATTTTTACATCTTTTAAACCCAAGTTTGCTCTTTCCTATGCAGCTCTGATGGGAAGCAAGCCTAGATGGATGGATAGATGGATTCATGGTTAGTTGAGCTGATGAGCGAGTAGCTTACCCAGAAACCTGTGCAGTTTGACCATGTCCAGCTGGAAGTGGTGAATGAGACCGTAGACATTGAAGAGGTGGCACATCAGAGTCACTAGGCTGTTACCTGTGGCACATGCACACACACACACACACACACACACACACACACACACGGAGATAAGCCTAGTGCAGTCAATGAAAGTCAACTGCCTAAGAACTGCCCTATACATATGTGATTACCATTTTACTATTTTATTTTTAGCAGAATGCAAACGTGAGAAATAAAGTGTAAAATAGAATACAAATAATTAATAAAATAAAATGAATCAAACTAAATAACAGACACATATCATAACAAACAGAAATATATAAACAAACGAGCAAACAAATAAATAACAAAAATGTTATTTGTGAGGAAAGCATGTGCTGTTACGGAAATAACATGGTAATTAAAAAAGTAAAGACCAAACATAAAAGTGCCAGTACAATTGTGTTAAATTTCATTTTCACACAACTACAGTTCAGACATTTTGGGCAATTTTACATTAACATACTGAAAAAAACAATTTCCACTGCAGTGGATCACTAAAGAAAAAAAGAAAAGGAAAAAAAAAAGAAAAAACACAGCTATTAAAGTAAGAGCTGTATGTTAGAACAGCCTAGGAATATAGGCAATAGCATGAGACCAGGTGGTTAGTGTCTCAAGTTTTGCACCATTAACCTTGGCTGTAGATTTTTCTAGAAGACAGATATTATAGAACAGTACAGCCCAGACTCTATTCAGAACAATACTCAATTCGAACCAACTTTTAAGAATGGTCTTTTTTGCAGCTGTTGAAGCAGCAAGGATTATTCGTTTCACTACATATGATAATATAACATTTGGGTTATGACCAAAAAGCCAGAAGGCTGGGCAAAATGGAAGATGTTTATCAAGTAAATTTACTAATGTTTCAACAACATGTACCCAGAGAGATTTCACGGTTACACAATCACAAAACATATGCATAAAGGTTCCTAGTTCAGAGTGGGAACACGTGTCACATAGATTACTATCAGTAAGTTTCAGTCTGAATCTGCGCTCCAGTGTGAAGTAGACTCTATGTGCAAACTCAAAATGAATCAGCAGATGAGCATGGTTCTTGGAAGAGGAGAAAACATTATTCCATATCTTAGGCCAATCCAATTCAAATCCGAGCTCGTCAAGGTCTCTATCCCAGACCGATGTAACAGGTAGGGGATTAATGTTGTGTTTTGATAATCTATCATAGGTTGAGGATACAAACCCAGACGTTAAAGCAGAATGAAAAAGTTTTACAAGGGGATGGGAAACTGTGGGAGCGTCCCAAGGTACTCCATACCTTAAGGCAGTACAAAGTTTAAGGTAGAAGAACCATGAGAAGCCTGGTAAAGA
The DNA here is from genome assembly GCF_046629955.1 of Centroberyx affinis. Taxonomy (NCBI): domain Eukaryota; kingdom Metazoa; phylum Chordata; class Actinopteri; order Beryciformes; family Berycidae; genus Centroberyx; species Centroberyx affinis. The sequence continues at coordinate 308,288 of NW_027281872.1, read as the reverse complement.
ATAAGACTCCTTAAGGTCTTGGAAACGGAGACCTTGTTGGTTGACAAAGGCCACTAAGAACATATATACCCTGGTTAGCCCATTGGGGGAAGGTGAAAGGCATGGAGTCAGTCAAGAGAAAATGATTGTTCCATATAGAGGTCAAATCATGAAACCTACAAGCGTACTGTAAATATTTTTCCGATTGGTACCATACAGTCAGGGAATTTGACATGATAGATCCCATATGTATCCGAGTCATCCTAATCTTTGCACCACAAAATGGTAGGTCTTGAAGTCTGATAGGATAACATAAGGCCTTCTCAAGAGATCACCATGGTACACAGGAGGAGGAGTCGAGCCAAATCATCAATGATCTTAGCTGGAAAGACCAGTAGTACAATTTAAATTTGGGCAGAGAGAGCCCTCCTAGTGTTTTGGGGTGTGTTAGGGTGGAAAAACTAATAGAGGGACGCTTCCCTTTCCAAATAAAATTTCTACAAATTGCATCCAAGTCCTTAAAAAACTTGCAAGGAGGTGAGACAGGGAGCATAGAAAAGAGAAAATTGATACGGAGGAGAATGTTCATTTTGATTTTTGTGGAGGGAAGGCTGGGACGGATAATTATTCCCAAGTAACTAAAACCATTACACTCCAAAGTAACTGATAGTGAAGGAAGGGTGATTTTTCTAGCCACTGGATTTAGGGGCATTAAGAGGGATTTTGTCCAGTTAATTCTGTAGCCAGAAAATGCCCCAAAAGCCTCAAAGAGACTTAATACATGAGGAATAGAGTTGGTCAGGTTAGACAAGTACAACAAAATATCATCGGCATAAAGGGAGATAGAGTGAGCAGTTCCTTTGATTGAGATAGGTGATATATGTTGATGTTGTCTGACAGCTTGTGCTAAGGGTTCTAAAGAAAGTGCAAATAGGCCAGGTGAGAAAAATAAGTTAAAATGTAAGTAATGTAAGTAATACAACTGCTCTTGCTCTTACCGTTTGTGAGACGATCAAAGAGGAAAATGTCAAAGTTCCATGTTCCCACTTTTGACAGCATATGCTGTAAAGAAAAGACAGATGGTGTAAGACTTAATCCACGATTCACACACAGCACACAGCCATGAGTGTGTGTGTGTGTGTGTGTGTGTGTCCTCACCGCAGCTTGCCCCAGGTAGTCATCATCCAGTAGGTGCAGGGACCCGGGGGTGTGGGGCACCAAGCCCCTCAGCAGCCTAGAGGCGTGGCAGTATCTCTGGAAGCTCAGCAGACGCTTCACCTTCCTCCTGGTGCCAGACTCTACCTCCCCCTGCTGGGCGCTGGCTGAAATCACACACACACACACACACAGAGGATTTACGACAACCGGGTGAAAACGAGGCAGAGTCGCCGCTCGACTGCTACCAAGAAGTCTAATTGACTATGAAGGAATGATGGTGTTCTCTTTAACAAAACGTTGCTTGCTGGGAAAATGAATGGATGTCAAGTATTGCTTTACTGGTTTCTCAATTCATGGACGTTCAGAGCTGCTGTGTGTAAATGGGTGGAGAGACCTACTGTTGAGGATGCGCAGGTCAATCAGTGGGTAGGAGCCTCTTCTCTCAGCCAGCAACACACCAGCACGACCAGCGCTCAGTCTGCAGTCAGCTGGAGAGAGAGAGAGAGAGAGAGAGAGAGAGAGAGAGAGAGAGAGAGGAACAGATGGGGACAGAGTGGGATGGACAGAGTAACATACAGAGATTATTACTGTTGTTTTAGTTGAGGCATGCTCAATTTTCGTGCTACTACAGTTTGTCAACATGAACTGTATCGAAATCATGAATCAAACTATCCCGGAGGAGATATTGAGGAAAGATGGACAGGGATGGAAAGAGGGGGGAAAGGAGGAGGAGGGGGGAATGTACAGACAAAATACAGAGCAGAGGCTACAGTGGAGGAAAGTGAGGGACAGAGTGTGTTGATGTGTGAATGATAAGCTGATCTGCAGCAAATAGGGTGACATGGAGAAAAGAGAGCAAAGTGTTCCACAGTGCCATCGATGTTCAAGACACACTAACAGCCTTGTAAAAACAGATTTAGAATCGGCCCTAAATCAGCCGCTGTGAAACAAGAGGATCTTTGACATAGCTTAATCACCAGTTCACATCATGAGGCGGATCTGGGTTTGACTGAGGAGAATGGATTTGGTGTCATGGGGCAGCTGTTCTGCTGAATGTCTGAATACATTTCAGTTGGCCATCAAATAATATTGTACCCAACCAGTTCAGCACTATTCCTTTTATATGGTTTTGTTTACTAGTTTAACAAGTTTACTCACTTGTTTCATCGATTCCGCCATTATGAGAATTCTTTTTGAGGAATGGGAAAGGGTGATGGCCGCTTTTAAACAGCAAGGGAGGAGACAAGCTAGTTTTTAAAAAATGAAAAGCTACTGAATGGACCAGGAGGAGCTTCGTTTAGGAGCAGAATTTGACAACAAGCTTTAGAAAAGAGATGAAAACAGCAACACAGCTGGTTGCTGTGTGGATATTGGTTTATATCATTATGTCTTAATGAAATCTCCACATAGCACCGTAAGTTTCAGGATTGGTTATAAGGTCTGATATCGCTTATTTCAGGTTTAAAGATCTTTGCTTACAAACATGTTATGCTGAAATATACATATTAGTGTGGGTATATTCCCAATATAGACTCTACAAATTATTAATTCATTGAAGAACTTAAGAATGAATGTATAGTATATATATGTATATATATAAACTGTATATATATAGATGTAAATGTGTAGATGTAAATATATTTACAGAAGAAAAGTATTCACACTCAAGTTTAGTTGGGATTACAAGTATGCTTATATATGTTTGCTATATGTACACCTTTAGGCAAAAATATGAGGGAAAAAATGAATGTATGTATGTCAAATGAAAATAAAAAAAATAAAAAAAATGGAGTTCCACCAGTTCCTCCACAGAATTCACAGATTCTCCACTTATTTTCTGCTTTAAAAAAAACACAGCAGAAAATGGAGGAAATGTCCCAGAAGGTCCCAGAAATGACCTCGGGGTTAAGACCATGTTGTACAGATGGAAGTTGTTATGTTTCAGAGGAACAACAAGGTGGATCTTTGAATACTGAATACTGCTTCTGTTTAAAATGCACAATTCACACACCCTGAAGCCACAGGGACAACAGCACACAACAGAACTAGCTCCCAAGTCACACAGCACACACACACACACACACATATTTTACACTTGAATAAACCACAAACTATGGGAATACTGAATAATTTAAAGAGGTTAGATGAGAGGAAGTGGAGCGTATTATCTCCCCAAGGTTGCCAATTCACATCACCTCTGTGACTCCCCCTAAGAGATGTTAAAAGCTGCTAAACTGCTTGTTAATGGGGGTGGAATCACTGGGGTAACCCCCTCGGGTTGCCAGATCTGCTAAGCGGTAGATCTTGCCTTGCAGCTGTAGGTTGCCAGATTGGCAGTTTGTAGGCATTGTGGTTTTGGCAAGCGTGTGTGTGTGTACGTGTGTGTTTTCTACACGGGGCAGCTATGCATAAAACATGGTGGAAAAGTGGAATCATCCTACATCATCACAAACAAATTTTGAAAACCTTTCTCTGCCTTCACTTGAACACAAATCAGCCCAGTATGACAGAGAGAGTGACATGAAGTGAAGTATAGACTGAATCATTTACTAACTGACTGAAAAACGAATTGTTCACACCAACACAACCCCAAACTATTTCAGTATGAATTCAGTTTGGGGGCAGTGACTCATAGCCGGTGAAAGTGCGAGAAATGAATCCTGCTGGCCTAGTTTGTTGAGGAGAAAAAGGGGGGAAAGCCTCTTTGCCTTTTTCATCCAGTGTGCTGCCGGGCAAGGAGAGGAGAAAACACATCAACTGAGAAAAGCAGCAGCTCAGAAAAATCTGGCGGAGAAATCGCCGCAATAACACTTGGAACATCCCCCGCGACACACAAGCTGCAACTCGCACACGTGCACACACACACACACACACACGCACACACACACACACACACACTGGCTCTCTTCCTTTTTTATCTCCCCTGCTCTACCCATCTTTCTGTATCTCTGTCCTCTCTATCGCTCCATCCTTCGTTTCCTTCCAACCTCTCCTCCCCCTCTCCTCTGGCTTCTTTCCATGCTCACTACTCTGCATCCTCTCTCTCTCTCTCTCTCTCTCTCTCTCTCTATCTATCTCTTCCTCCTCTATTAACCCCCCCATCCATCTCCTACTCCTGGCTCCTTCTCCACCCCCCCTCCCCTATATCCCTCTTTCCCTCCATCCCTCTCCTCTTCCTCTGAGTGTGGTAAATAGGTCATTGTCTCTGCACTGTGCAGAACTGGGTCATTTAGGATGAAACGTGAATCTGTCGGAAAACGGTGTTTAAAGACGAGGCAATGCACACGCGCATCATCATTCACCCATGTATGCACACTCACCACATGCCCACACACACACACACACGCACACTTGCAAATGAGGTTAAATCCCCCAGTGTGATTCCAAATGCGAAAACAAGATCTACACACATCAAGCAGACTTGGCATACATCGCCTACATGCACACACACACATGCACACACACACACACACACACACATACACAAGACCTGATAGGAATACACTCGCTTGGCTTCACAAAATCTGTGGGCGTTTATGACACAAACTGCACTTTGGTGTTGTTTTCCCTTCAAAAAGGGACAAACACATCGCTACCATATGCTAACAGTCAAACCCATCTACAGCAGAGTATTAAACACACAAGTAGACAAGGTTCCCTGCTGCTGTTTCACTCTATGTGGATTATTTGGGGTTTGCAGGATGAGGATACAGTAGATTCAGTCATTGGAATAGTTTTTATTCTCAGTGCGACTCATGGATGAGATGCGGACCGTCCTGAGGGAGCATGTTGGTGATGGGTCTGCTGAGCTGTCATGGTCCATACATCCACACAGCTGTCCAGGCATCTTGGGATGCAGCTAACTCGCAAGCAATGCTACCAGTCTCTCCCTCTCTTTAGGTCTCTTAGCATTAAAAACACTCGCAATTCCCACAATTTGACAGTGAACACAGTCAGATATGTAAAAGGTAGCTGACACCATGCCATGCTAATATAAATACAAAATAGTTGTTTAGATCTGGTTCACTGACAATCTAAAAATCCATGGTTTGGATGGGAATGTACGTAAGGGACATGCAGGTGCACTCTGCATATATTTTACTGCTTTATTTTTTAATTTTTTTTTCTTATCCTGGCATTTCCATGTCTCTACAGGTAATCCAAACAAGCAAGAAAAAAAACAAACACCTGTAAGGAAATGTCCTTTGGTAATTGCAAATCTTACAAATATCTGAACTGAAGGTGGCTCTCTGTTGCACTGCAGATATTCTGACCAACAGATATGTTTGTAATCTAAAAGGGGAAAAAGAGAGCTTTCTTCTTCATTGTTTTGCTGTGGTAAATGTAAAAGTACCTCGCTATCACCAGACAATTTAGCTTGCAGTTTCTTTACACATCGCACTAGTGTGGTGAAATCAAACATTGTATAAATGGCCAATCACCATCTGTAAAGTATCACTAAATAAATTAACCCATCACAACCCAGAGGAACAGTCATAGGCTGTGTACTATCCCTGTATTTATCCATTTATGTCCCCCACTGAGTCAATACGGACATACAGGTAATTCCCCATAGTCTGACTCATCTCTTCATGAACACGTTAAAAGGTTGCTAAAGTACTTGTACATCAACACCATAATACAAACCAATGTGACATTTCCCGCATCAGTTCAAGGTCATTGCTTTTGTTTAATCCATTGAAAGCAAAGTATTGTTCTGTTAAGAGGACAATAACAGTTCTATGCATCAGCAGCTTCATTCACACATCAAAGTCAGAAGTCTTTATCATAACACTTTTGATAGTATCACACGTTATTACCAACAAAGTCATATCAGTGTCTCGAGTATAAAGCCTGAGATCTATGAAAAGTTCCTCACTGTTCAATACAAAAAAGAAGCAATGAGTCTTTCCCTCTTTAGTCAGTCAGCACTGTTACAAGTTTGGCACAAGACATTTGTGTTCTTCTCAAAATAAAACTGCTCTACGTTCCTAATTCCTGACACACATTCAGCCAGCCATCACTACTCCCACCTTTCTCACCAGTCAGTCAACATTAACCAATCAACATCATTTCTGTCCTATTCAATATCGAAAACAGTGTCACATTGCTGACAGTCGTTCAGCACTGTTACACTGTCAGATATCAGATTGTAAACTTGTCATTGGACTTGACAGACATTCCGCACTGTGTTAATGTCAAGTCATAATGCCCTATTAAAGGAATACCAAATCCTCTATGTTACTTGCGTCATCGTTGCAGTCCAGACAGACAGATGGCCGATGGATGGCGTCACACCAGTAGTGAGTGTCATTAGTACAGCTGCAGCTTAGCAGATGGTAACACAGCTTTATTTAATGGACGCGCTGGCTTTACCGCCCAAATCCCTCACTTCACTGTCTACTCTGCCTGGCCGTGTGACCTGCTCCAAACCTCGTCTGGGCCCACATCACACATTCACAGACCCACACACATACACTAACCCAGACACTGGGTGAAAACTCACATACAAACACACATTCACTCACAAACAAGGATGTACACGCAAACACAGAAACCCTTATTCCCTGGCTGACCTCCTTCATAAATATGACCAACAACATCATTCATGGAACATGCCCAATCTTAACATTTATTTCTCAAAGACAAACTTTTTGTTCGATACTCCATTGATTCACAAAGGGAGGGAATATTGTAAACATCACAGAAATCCAACCTAAAGTCACACTCTCTCTCCTTTCTCTCATGGATATCTTTTAATGAATCTTACTCTCATCTGCTATGCCAATACACATGTAAAGTAAAACAAGTAACATACATGATCTAACATGACACATTAAACATTTAACAGAACATCACATCCCATAAGCCTTACTGCATGCTGTACATGTATGTCCACAGTACATAACTGCAGCATTTGAGCATGTGTGAATATGTGTTACCTGCCAGATGTGCCCTCCTGTCCTCTGTGTCCTGCTCCACCTCCTCTACCTCCGCCACCCCTCCCTCCACGGGAACGAGAGAGAGAGAGATTGAAAACACTGGGGAACAGAAAGAAAAGAAAAACAAAGCGAGAGAGCACAGATGGATGTGAAGCAAAGGAATGCCAGAAAAACAGAGGAGAGAATCCGTCCGTATCCCTCTGTCCCGGAGTTGACCACTGATGCTCTGCTCGCTCCTGCTGCCGCATACGCTCCGTCTCTCTCTCTCTCTCTCCCTCTACAATGTTGTTGTGGAGTCTAAGCCCCTCCTCTCTCTCCCTGCTCTGTATTCACTCTCTCTCGCTCTCTCTCTCTGTCTCTCTCACTCACGCTCTCCCTCTCTCAATCTGCTGCTGTCACTACCACCTTTGGCAAGTGGGAATGAAAAAGAGAGAGGGGGAGAGAGGGAGGGAGAGAGAGAGAGAGAGAGAGAGAGAGAGAGAGAGAGAGAGAGAGAGAGAGAGAGAGAGAGAGAGAGAGAGAGAGAGAGAGAAGAGAAACCGATAAGTTTGTGTGAACAAAAGTGGGGCTTTGAGTTCACGGACACGTCCTCTGTCTCACGGTCAGTGGGAGCAGATCTACGTGAGTTTGAGGTCACACATGCTTCGGTTTACACACACACACACACACACAGTCAGATCTGACCAAGTTTGAGGTTATATATACAGGACAAATCTGCAAAAGTAGATACACGTGTTCCCTGAAAACACACATTCAACATACACACATTTATACAACATATATAAAGCTGACTGAGGTCCAACATATAAAACTAGTAGCCAACATAAAATGTAGCCAGGTGCACCTTTGTACTTAATACTAGATAGAGTTTCAAAATTGTGTGTGTGTGGTTAGTTGCTTGAAGGTAAAGCGAAGCATATGCTGTGAGTCACTCTTCATTAAAGCTTCACTGACATAGAAACGCTTCAACGAGCTTTGCCTCATTGTATGTTTTTTTTTTTTGTCTGAATTCCCCTGTCCAGTTGGCTAACCAGCCTTGGGCCTAACACCACTATGATGTTTGATGTAAAGAGAAGAACAGAATTTGTTTGAAACGCTAAAATATATGGCAGATTTTCACATAAATATCATAAAAAATCTTCCCAGTTAAATGGTTAATGGTAATAGTAGTCAATATGCCTGACACAACTGATATGCACACAAACTCAGTGTGCAGTGACACTGTACAAACAGCAACTGTGTCCCGAGTAATCCAACACCTTTTACATATTTACTGTTTTATTGTTGTTTCAAAGAAAGGAAAACTCAAAACTGGCCCTTGCCCCAATATAAAGTTTCACATCATTTTCTTATGTCTTATTTTCTTTACTGGTGTCTTCAAATTATTGCTTATTTGATGTAAGGTTGGATTGGATTGAAGCAAAGGCTCCTTTGGGTGCCTCCATCCTGATCCAAAAACTAGACAAGAAAACCTTTTCCCACCAGGAAATTCCAATATAATTGCAACAAAACTCAGGGATGTTGATTTGGACCGCAGTAGTTTTACTTGAAGTTATTTTTACAGGTCAAACAACAGTAGGCAAAAGAGAGTGGAACTTCTAACAGGAAAGGCACGCACAGTCCATGAAAGTTAAAATGGATGAAATGGCAGATTCAGGCAGGACTAAAATCACTGACATGCACTCGTATTTATAAAAATATCATCCAAAAATTGGGCTACATAGTGCTCTGTTATAACAATTTGACACAGTCACATTTATGGAAAATCTGGGTCAAGGCGTAAAGGCTTTCTTTAGCCCCAGTTTAGCCATGATCACAATGATCGGCCTACTTTCTCCACAAGTTAACTACTTCCCATCAATTACACTTCAAGCTTCAAAGTCAGTTTCAAGCTTCAATGTCTGAATTTATCTTTGTGTACTATGCATGTTCCCCGGTCTTGTTTGTGAACTGAACCACTTTAATTGAGATTAATTGAGCTGAACTGAACATTCATTCAGGACTGAAACCGCTGTGTCTTCCTTGGGTCCTCACATGAAGCGGGCACAAACCCCTTGAGGATTTCATCTGGCTGGCAAATATCTGACGCTGATGAAAAAAAAAAGTTTTACGGTCAAATTATCTTGGCAAGATCTCTATGTTCCCCTTCACATGCAGGCATCCGAGGGCAGGAAAGAACACATAAGCATGGAGGCTGCGGTGCTATACCCATTAAGGTTTTTATTGATTTGTTCCTTCCAGAAACTCTGAGTCACATGCAGACACACACTCATGCACACGTGCACACACACACACACACACACACACACACACACACACAGACATACAGCCTTGACTGTCACATATCAGAAGCAAGTTCCAAGATGATGGCGATTCCAAGAAATGATGGGAGAAAATGCGATATGATACTAGAGAAGAGGGGTGTGAGAAATCCAGAGAGATGTGAGAGGCAGACAGTGAGACATAGTGTACAGCTGGGTGATTCAATGAAAATGTACTATGACTATATACTCCATGAGATGCTATCTACTGTTATTGTTGTAAACTGTCTGTGTACTGATGTCCCATATTTGGTGCTTGGCAAGTAAAGTCTAAATGATTTATTCAAGATTACCAAGGGAGAGGTAGTGAGTTTTTCCCTGATTTCTCCCTTTGTCAACAGTAAGAGTGAATGTTGGTGCCAACGATAGGGAAGCTATCATTCCTTATGTGGCCACTTACAAATAATTGAGCAAGCTTGTGTTTTCATGTCTATCGAGGTAAATGGGTCACACCTTTTGTGATAGCATATGAAGTTTTGTGAGTTTTCGGTGAGAGCAAAAGAGAGACCGTTTGTGACTTTACACAGATAAGGGACATGTGAATAAAGCCACAAGGAAACAATGGCAAACAGACAGAGTTCAGAGTGCTGTGTGAGTCTGTGAGAAAAAGGCAATGTGACAGAAATAAAGAAGTTGCGATAATGGCACATGTGCATACTAGTGTGAGAAAGACAGAGAGAGACGGAGGGAGACGGGGAGAGAGACAGAGAGAGAGAGAGAGAGTGAGAGATAGCAGAGGGACGTCGAGGTCAGCGGGAGCCTTGATGAGTAAACTTGGGAGCCAGCCAGTGGACTGCTGGCTCCAGATGATCTCACACACACACACACACACACACACTAAGCAGACAATCTAACTGAGCCGAAATCTCAGCTAGTGGGTGGAATCCCAGTCGTATTCTGCGTATTCTGTTTGTGTGTGTGTGTGTGTGTGTGTGACTGTGTGAGAGAAAGTCTTATTTGTTATTCCCTTTAATGATGCCACTGGCCATGTTCTCTGGTCTTTTTTGAGAAGCGGGTCAGCCAGTAAATGAAATGCTTGGTCTGGACAAAACAGCGGGAAGCGTCTGTGTTTGTACTTGCATTACTGCTTGTTTACGTGTGTGTGTGTGTGTGTGTGTGTGTGTCTATGCATAAATAAATGCTTGTGTGCTTGAAAAAAATGTGCTGGTTTTGCGATGTGTGTATGTGAGCCTGAATGTGCGTGTGTGTGTTTACTTTCTTGCACATGTATGCACTGGCTTTTGGCTGTAATTTACACAAGCCTTCCCTTTGTTATTGCATAACTGGCTGTTATCATAGATCTAACATTGCTTCACACTTGGCCCCCTCTACGTGTCGTCTTATCAGTTAGACAGAAAACTTACCGTTAAACAGCTTCGGCATGAGAATAGCCTTGGGATGTAGTTTTGTTCACTAGCTACATTTCACAGTCTCTAGACAAGTCCACATTGTTAGCATTCTGCAACATTCAGAAGCTTCACTTTGCTGACCGCCACAAGCTGGGCTCATTAAATTCTTCAGTTATAAAACCTAATGAGAACTTAAACAGATAGTAGAAATATTCCCCTATGTTGGAGACAGATATTACACTGGGCCAAATGTCAGTAAAAACCTGCAGTTGACTTCATTTATTAACAACGTTTGCGTGGGCGAGCATGACCAGACCTATGACCAACATCCAGAGATGACTGTTATCAGGTCAGTGAGGGTTCTTACCCAGCATGCGAACTCGTATGGCATTCTGCTCCGACCTTTCAAATGAGATCGCTCCACACCTCTGTGAGAGAGAGAGAGAGAGAGAGAGAGAGAGAGAGAGAGAGAGAGAGAGAGAGAGGCCAAGATTAAATATTACAACACCCCAAAATATTTTTCCCACAAGCACTCAAAATATTGGCTGTCTAACTTTTTTACACAAATATAATTGGGGTTTTTTTTTGTTTGTTTTGAATGCCATCAACACTGAAAAATATATGAATAGTTGCAACCAAAATATTCATATTCACCATTCAAAATATGTGACACCAGCTCTGAAAAAAAGGATTGCTGGTATGAAAGTAAACTACTGACTATTTTTGATACTATGAGCTATCTTGGGCCTTCACAAAAAGGGGAAAGGGTAACATTTAAGTCAGTGTAATTCTTTGTGCATCATGTATTGACCTAATTATAACCGGGGAACATTTTTTTCCTATAATGAATATATAGCATTTTGGAATGAATACAACATATTCATTTACAACATCCACAGATATCCTCTGTGTAAGTGAAGGCATCCATTGGTGTCCTTACCCAATAACTGATAAAAGGATTGGCACCAAAATCATCTCTGTGTCTCTGGTAGATAGTTCTCTGGTGCGCATGCTAACACTTTAGTATACAATATGTTAAGTAACTGTAGGCGACTAGCATTATCCAACGTATAAAGATAAACCTGTTAGTAGTCCAGAAATTGGTATTGTGTTTTATTCTATGGTTTGTAGATTCATAAATTCTGAAAAAGACACTCACTTATAAAACAACTTACACTCAAAGTCTTGCAGGAAGAGAAATCTTTAAGTATTGAAAGTAGCCTGACAGGTTTAGACATGTAAATTTAACTAACCATCTAGTTTGAGTTGCTAGAAGTTCTCATTTTCTCACTTTTAGGATAAAGCTAGTCGCCAACAAATACTTAACATACTGTATGCTAAAGTGCTAGCATGCGCAGAGCCTTGTACTGGAGACACAGAGGTGACTTTGGTGCCACTCCTCTCATCATCACATATACTGGGTAAGATGACCAATGGCTCAAACTCCCAGTTGTTGGCGTAGTCCTTCAATAGAGGAACAGGACTCAACCATGTGCCAGCTAAACACTATAGAAGCTCATTTCACTGATTAGCACTTTGTTTGACTGGTATGAAAACCTGAAGACTGGGGCAATGTGGACAAAATGATTACCACAATAATCATAAGAAACTGTTTTGATATTGATGTGTAATGATAACTACAAAGATAAGCAAAATCCCTCTTAAATAATCAAATTTGACTAACAAACGCTCCCTATCAATGCTTTGCCCTGTTCTGTTCTTGGATCAACACCATCATTGCCTTGCCCATCTCTTTCATAATGACCTGAGGAGTAAATCTGACTGCAGATCAGCCAATGCTCAATGTGAGAATGTTCAATGAGAACGTCCTGAGGCGTTTGGTAATCTGCCGGTGTAGCCTGATCTGAGAGCAGTTCCTGAGACTGATTACTACCCAAAGTCCTGCGGTGCTGTTCAGGTAGACTCAAGTCAGTGGACGTTAATACACTACATTTCCCAGAAGTCGTTAGGGGTCAGCTATTTATAAATGGCTCAACTTCTCTGTGCATGTCAGAGAGGAGTGATAGTGGACTGGGTGCATCAGGTTGAAACAAAGTGCTAGTTTCGAGAAAAATGAAGGCAAACACACACAGACACACACACATTTGATAGAGACCAGAGAGATACAATACAAATCATCTATCCCTTCTTACATACAGTACCATGCTGCCATGCAGGGGAAGAGTAGTCATATAAATAGTACATTAAAAAATACATAAAATAGTACCCAGAGTGGGGGGATTTTCCTCTAAATTAGTAAATTATGGTTTACTGGCAGGAAGGAAACGGGTGGATGGAGACAAACCAGATGCAAACATTGATCAGTCATCCATCCCACGTGTTTTTGACATGTTTATCGCTGTTTACAGGACGTCCTTTGTCACTACTCCCTTGCACTATCTCTAGCTCTATCCTCACCCCATTCTTCTTCCATGTCAGCGTCCTGGACTGGGCAGCTCTCTTGACCTGTGTCTCTCTCTGTCTCTCTCTGTCTCTCTCTCTCTCTCTCTCTCTCTAGGTCTGCTCATGGCTTGCTGTTGTCAAACTGTTTACATAGGACAGGTCTGTTCATTCTCTCCTGCATGTTCACCAGAGCTGGGCAAAAAACGTAAATCTGAAAATGGTTTCAGATGTTGGGAAGCATTTGATAACTGTTTTAACCAAGTTTGGTATCATTCTGATTTACAGCGTACAAGTCTGTACCTTGTTTTCTGAGAGTGTGTACTACATTTTTTAATACATAATTACATGTTGTGTAAGCATAGTCTTTAATGTAATCAAAACATCTGAAGGGGGGAAAAAGGTTTTGGATAAGTGGTGCAGGTATCGATTAGTTTTATGGAGTTATGGTGTGTGTGTGTGTGTGTGTGTGTGTGTGTCCTCGCCATAATGATCCTGAGAGAACTTTTAAACCATGTGAATATTCTCCATGATCAAGACTAACACTTTCCTTGTGTGTGTGTGTGTGTGTGTGTGTGTGTGCATGTTAGTTATAGCCTACACACTTTGACAGAGGGCGACAGAAACCCAGAAACCCAGAAACCACTACATTACAGGTTACAGTGGAATTCCCACTTCATACCTACAAGCATGTAGGAAAAATAGTTCACAAATATATCTTTTCAAAACGTAGTCTAGACTAATACTACCTCAGTGTGAAAACAAAGGGAATTTAAAGCCCAAAGCAGCTACTTTGACACACAGACAAAGTCTTTCAGATGGAACAAAGCTGAAGAAAACCCTGCAGTAGAATTTCCTCCAGGTTAGCTGTCTGCTATGTGATGTAATGGCAAATAACAAGGTGGGTAAAAAGCATAAGCAAAACAACCCCTAATATCACCAAATATAATATATAACCAACAAAACACGAATATTAGTATTCATTCATGCTTTTTGATTCCTTAAAATGCCCTATCTTCATATAACTCACATCACTTTGATACTACTCACTATGCTGTATTTTATGAATTCCTATGAGTCTAAAAAGGAGAGTAAACGGAGCTGAGGTCCCTGGTCTCCCTGCGCTCTGCAGCGTCCAGGCTGCAGGTCGACTTTGCTGTAAAGCTGTCAATACACTGACGTGACACATTGCAATAATACACAAGGCCTACTGTAGCCTATCACTGCAGCTTGTATATAATGAAAGGGAGTCTGCACCAAAACACTGTAACTTATAAGCCTATTGAGCCACAACTGAAATACCATAAAGCACCATAAGATCACTATAGATTCACTATTGAGAACCAAAAACATATAAACATATATATTATATCAATAATATAGTAATAGCCTATTATATGATAACATAGCAGATAAAAAATACCATAAAGTACGATAAGGTCACTATAAACTCACTACTGAGTACCAAAGACACACTGCAAGTCCCTATTGGAATATTATAGGAATGTGATTTTTCCTTAGGGCTTAATCAGCGGAGGCCTACTTCAAATCAACTCTGTAAAACAGTGTGTGACTGTGTACAAGCCTACTTCTGTCTGTCCGTAGGGGTGAAGTGGACATGCAGGTGTAAGTCTACATACCTCGACCATTAAACAGGACATTGAACCATCGCGGCTGCAAGTGAATGCGGTGAAACTGTGTGCCTGCCGAGCGTGTTCATGGAGAGCGCAGGATCCGACCGCATACAGGACGAGAGGTGACTCTGCTCTGCTCTGTCCCGGCTGACTGACACCTGTTTTAAAACAAACTACTTCATCCTCCTCCCGCGGTTTCGCCTGACCTCACTCGCCCTCTAAGCACACAGCATCGGCTTCAAAAGGCAAGGTGAACTTCTAGCCCCGCTGCGCCTGCCCGCTTGCCGTATCGCCTATTTCATTATTGACTTGGGTTGTGCGCCGCAGAGAGACGAGAGGGGAGGGGCTGGTTGTAGCACCAGAGGGGCGGGACTTGGGAGGAACGGACCAATCAGCGTTGGATAAGAGTCTGACTACAATTAGTGTCCTCAATTAACTAGTGTTTCAATTTGGAAGTTTTTAAGTCTACAGGGGGCGTCAATTCACAAAGGCAGGTGTCCCGGCCGCAAGCACCCCTGGGGCCGGGACACCCCCCGGGGTGCTTGAGGGGTTTCCAGCGTGGGTGTCATTTGGGTATGGCAAGATGTGACACTGAAATTGATCCCTGATGTTTTTATTATGATAATTGAGAGCAAAGTATCAAGTAGCCTAGGAATTGCCAGAAATATTTTGGAAGCCATATGTAAAAAAACAACAAAAAAAAAAAACATTAATAAATAAAAACAAGCTCACACCAGGGGAGCATTCAGGACAGGACTGTATGTGCTCTGTGTGTGCAAGACAGTTTGGTGATCAACGTCTAATATTTATCACATTGACTAAATAATAATATCTTGTCACAGTCGTCAGTCATTGCTCCTTTTGTCCCTAGACATGTAGTCAATGTAAGTGGGTTTCAAACTAAACCTAAATGTATAGCAAAGTGGACATTGCCACACAGTTCCTCAGTTCTAGAAATAGTTAAATGTTACTGTTATTTCAACATTAGCACAAAGAGAGAATGTGCAGGGCTAATAGTTTCCATTGGTTTTCCCCTCTCCCATCTCCCCACCTACAGCATACAGTTGCTACATAATTCTGTCATATCTACCCACAAACCTAGTCAATAGATGTGTGACTTTTCTTGGTCTACCATGCATTCAGGTGTATTGTTTACACTGCTTTCTGTTGAATCTATCAAAACTCATGGTCCGGATGTTTGATAAGACTAAATATTGCCAAGGTTTACACTGCAGATTATCCACTGTACAGGCTACATAACATGAAGTGTTATCAGTGTTATCAGTGAAGCGTGTTTGGATACAAGAAAACAGTGGAAGCAAGAAATTACAATTGTGTCTGTGTGTGTGTGTGTGTGTGTGTGTGTGTGTGTGTGTGTGTGTGTTAAACATGTACTTGATTGTCACAACTGTTTATGTTCAGAATGAAGAGACAGGTTCCAGAAAACTGCTGGAGGGTGTGTGTGTGTGAGTGCGTGTGTGTGTGTGTGTGTGTGTGAGAGAGAGAGAGAGAGAGAGTGGCAAACTGTCTCTCTGCCTTTGTGCATGTGTGTGTGTGCGTGTGTGTGCCTGTCTGTCTTTCTGCCTTTGTGTGTGTGCGTGCGTGTGTGTGTGTGTATATGTGTGTGTGCCTTTCTGTCTGTCTTTCTGCCTTTGTGAGTGTGACAATGTGTCTTAGTATCTGTTGCATAATATTTGCCAACTCTCCTATTGTCACTGTCAGGTGAAAACCCTGAGAATAAGAAAAACAGCCTTGTTTTATCTTGATCATAATGCTTTTTTGACTTGATCCTTTATCCTTACATCTTGTCAGAGTTACTGAATCTGAGTGCACTGCTGTTGATGTTACAGCATACATTTAAACCCTACGTCAGTGTGTGTGTGTGTGTGTGTGCGTGTGTGTGCGTGCGTGTGTGTCTTCCTGCAGACCTTTTAACCTCAGATTGCGGCGTAATCCCTGATTAGGGGATCAGCTGCTCACAACAGAATGAACCTAATGTCACTATCCTGCCTGTGTGTGTGTGTGTGTGTGAGGGAGTGCGAGTGTAAGAAGTCAAGCACTGAAGATCACTAAAGCTGGCATTTAGCCTGCAGGTCACCATGGGGTGAGAGAGCAGCTGGAGCATTCACAAAGCGGACTCACACTCCCCTGGAGTGAATACTTGTGTTGAAACACCTTCAATCAAAAGTATCCCTTTTTTGTCTTTGTGCTATAAGATGAAGATGAAACACAAGGAGACTAGACTGCAACGCTCATTGTCATCATTGTCATACATCAAGGTTGCTTCTGAACTGATAGCATGAGTTGATTGCATAAAGGTAACACTTCCTGCTGGAACACATTGATACAGCATCTGATTTACTTTTTCTAGATCAGCACAGAAGAATCACTTGACTCTGTGTTCAAACCCCTTGTTGTCTTTCATGTTTTTATATTAACTGCAATGGAAAAATTATAATAATGCACACCATGTGCCAATTTGATATTGGATTTGCCTGCCTGGCAATTCTGTAGCAATATCTGTCTTCTGTTGCTTTTTACTGCAGTATAGTGTGTTCTGACGCAAAACTGTATTGTCTGTACCAACAGACAATAAAGAATTATCTAATCTGCTCTTATTTGGTTTGCACACAATCAAACCCCAAAGTGTAGTGTCAATGAATAGAAAACAGGTTCATGCTCACACATTAACTGGACTGGACTGCCATGAGCAGAAATAAAACCTGAAAGCAGTAAACAGTAACTTTATGGACAATGCTGGCATCTACTGGAACCGATGATCAAGTCACTGTGCAACATTAGAGCACATTCATTTAAAAAAAAACGGACAAACTTTATTTTCTCCAAGAGGAAGAAACAATTGGATTAGTAAGAAGGCGCATTCAACATGACACGTGGTTTATAAGACTGTATAGCCCAAGAAACATTTAAAAAGTAGGCTACTAGTAAAACAAGTGTGCTTGCGCATTCCAGGTGCTTAGATAGAGGGGTGGAGTGGAGTGGAGGGGTGGGACAAGTTGCAGGGGTGGGTGTGGTGGAGCAGGCACGTGCAGAGGGGGGGTGGGGGGGGATGGGGGTGCTAGCCCCTTTTCTATTTTTTCTTAATTGAACAACTTTTTAGTTTTTTTTGGCATTTTTCGAATAGTTAAAAACAGCAGGAGGACAACGAGCAAGGGAGACCTACTGTGGGTAGTTATCGGTTAGTTTAATAAATAACCTATAGTTGCCGCCATTAGTTAAACCTGGCGATATATCACATATCCTGCAATTATTTCTTAGCATGCAGGCTGTCAATGAATCACTGTAGCTAATTGAAACTTGTACCGAATTGACTATTGCTAGCTAGCTTGATGCTGCTGCTAATAGTGACTTTCTTAGCCCAGTAGCCCAGATTCTCTCGTTTGCTAACATAATTTTTAGCTGCGACCAGCAGCTCTATAGCTCGCTCTGTCGGTTGGTCGGTCGGTCGGTCGGTTGGTCGGTCCACAAAAATTTCCCTCCGCGTGTATGCATGCGTGTACGTGGTCGCAGCTTTTGCGAATTCACACTTGTTTCATTGTACATCTTATATAGTGACTGAGTGGCTGCAAGACGCCCTCAGAAGCAAGAGGGGCGAAAGTAAAAGAGAAAGAAAAGCAGAAGACAACACTCAGACAGCAGGTGACTCAAGACAACAAGTGAGGAGTCAGACAGTTGCAGGGCAGCTAGCTGACCTTCATATTCATCATGCAAGGAAAATAATAGATTGACTTACTTTATTTACTTTATTTGTTTTGACGCTATCCAATGAAGATTTGAAGATTGTTACATTTTGTTTAGAGTCTTCAGCTTGTAGCCTACTATTATGATAGAAATATAATAATACAGGATTAATCACTAATATATATATATAAATATATATTATATATATATATATATATATATATACATATATATATTATTTAATATTTATTACAGGCAGACAGAAATGCAGAGAGATGAGGGGGAGAAAGAAAACAGATGAGTAAAGTAAAGGGATATAACAACAAGGCATTGCTGCACTGCTAAAACAGAGATTATTTCACAGACTGTTTGACACTGCAAATTCCCCTTTTCTCATTTGAGCACCTGTCCTGTCCCTCTCTGCATGTCCCTGGGGTGGAGGGTGGGTGGTATGCATGATTGGTAGTGAGTGAAATGTTGACTTTAAAAGCTCCATCTGTTAACACCAGAGTGCTATGGTAGCAACATATGAGGCATTTAAAACACTTTGGGCCCTACTGAGCAAAACTGCTGGTTTGCAGAGAGAGTATAACTTCCTGACTGTAAGAAGAATAAGAATAAGGATAAACCTGAATACATAGAACAGAAGACAAGAGCAGATTAAAAATGAAACCAGACGTGAAGTAAAAGATAAAATAAAATAAAATAAAATAAGAATATAAGGAGACAGGTTTACAAACTGGGATTCAAAATAATACATACATAAAACATAAAAGACAAATGAAACCAGACATGAGGATAAAGATAAATTAAAATAAAATATAAGGAACAGACAGGATTACAAACAGGGACAATGATGCTAAGTGACCGAAATAACTAATAAATTAACAAACTAAACACACTTTTATAAACACACAGGCACAAAATCATTCGGGGTTACGGTAGGTCCTCAACACAAGTGAAGTATTAGGCATTTTCAATCAGGAAGACTACCTAAATCATTCATTCATTCATTCATTCATGCTTTCTCTTTACCCAATCAAAGTTGGTGAACACTTTCCGTCTTTTTCCAGAGAACCAATCAGAGTTAGCCGTCACTTCCCTCTCTTTTTCAGAGAGCCAATCGTCTAAGTGACGGTAGTATAAACTCCTCCATGGAGTTTCCATCATGTTTCATGTCATGAATAAAGTTTTTCATTTGAGCATTCATCCTAGTCTCTCCTAATTGAATTGAGATTGTCCAAAATGCTGCTGCATGGTACACTGAAGAATTCATCATTCACATTGTATTTCTTTGATCCCAGTCAGATAATTCTAGCTTTGTGGTTTACAGGAGAGCCCCCCTTTTCTTTTACAAGCCTTCACAGATTTGCCTGAGGTGAAGTTATCAAAATGTTTAGTGGCCCCCATCTCATGCCAGCTGGCTGAAAAATGTAATGTTTGCCCCTAAAGCTGGAGAGGATCAAATTTGAAAAAAAAAAATGAATTCAGGAAGAACGTGTGGCTTTGGTCAGTGCTTGTTTTTAGTGTATGTATGTGTGTGTGCTTGTCCAATGTAACTTTTTTTAATCCACAAAAAGTACTTTAATTCCGTTGGAATATTTAGTATTCGGGGGCGTGGTGTTGTGGTGAGGGTGGGTGGAGCGATGGTGTGGGTGGGACTGGAGGTGGCACCCAGGGGTCCGGTGTGGCTGTGTTCTTTGTATTTTTTTATAAGAGGATCTTACACATGCCACCATCTTGATTTTTTTGAATGTTGAATGTAGAGGTCAAAATTCATTTAAGTACCTCCAAAATATATAATTAAAAAATATAATCAAGCCCTGTGTATTGGTAAATATTAAAACTTAAAAAAAAAAAAAAACAAACATTTGACCTAAGACATCCTACAGCTCGAAATGTCACAGGATGTGGGTGACAGAATATGTTCCACTGATGAGGTTTATGCTGAAACAATAGCCTACATCCTGTTTCTTGCAGAAATGTATGACTGTCAGAGGTTAGTTAAATATTTAAACCTTTCTTGAATTAGGGCTTCAGTGTTGGGTGTATAGTCATCTGTGTGTGCCAGTTATAAATGAATCTATAACTGAGCCGAACCTCAGTCTGCACCTGTGCACCTATTCAGAAAGAAAAACTGAACTAGCTCTTGCAGTTTCACACGAAACTGTCGGCTAGCTGAACGCACATGGATTGCTGCATCAATAAATACAAACATACATAATGTATATGTAAATCCAGATCTAGACACATGATCACCTAATTACATAGCCTACATGCAAACAAACTGACATACAAGCTTATATACCTAAAAATCCATTGATTACATTCATTCCTATCCCCTAACCCTAACCCTCACCACTACATGCCTAACTTAACCCCTTACCCTAACATTAATCTAATCCTAATTCTAACCTTAACCTAAAAAACCAAGTCTTAAGCCTAAAATAGCCCTTTGAAGAAGAGAGGACCGGCCAAAATGACCTCACTTCGCAAAAATGTCCTCACTCTGAAGGCTTAAAGCTCAAATTGGTTCTCAAAGATGGGAGTACAAGAACACATACTCACACACACACACACACACACACACACACACACACACACACACACACACAGACACACACACACACGTTTTCAAAAAATTCAAATGTCAAAAATGTTATATGGTGGACCTTGCTCCTGGACCTTGAATATGGTGACATTTTGTAGTGTGTGTCCAGCCAAAGCTGTCATGGTTGTGACTTTTGCCCTGTCTAGGTTTTGTATTTCTTTGTGTATTTCTTTGTGTGTTTTCCTGTCTAGTTCTTTTAGTTCTTCCTGTACCATGTTTCCTGTCTGCTCCTGTTTCTAATTTGTAATAACCCCCATGTGTAGCCTATATTAGTCTTGGTCCCCAGTCAGTCTTTGTTGGATCATTGTGTTATGTTTGTGTCAGTTTGTGTAGAGCTCTTGTTTATGGGTTTTCTGTGTCACCTGCTATCTGTTCAATTAAACACCCAGTCCTGGGGGCTTTGATCACAACCTGCCTCGCTGTCCTGCGTTTGGGTCTTCACCACACCTACCCGTGACACAAAGCATGCTGGATACCACACAGTAGGACACACAGGTGAAATGGCACATGATCTAGAAAGAATACAAAGATGTATTCCAGCTTACATGATGTTACAGTAGGAGAGGAAGAAGTAAGTTAGAAAGTAATGTTTGTTTTAAGTATACTTAAAGCTGCAGTATATGCAACTTTTTGTCATTAAAACAACAAATAAATAGGCTTTATTACACAGTACCTGTCTGTGTGTGACCCTGTACATGCCTGAATCCCCCGTTGTTTTGGGACGGGACGTATACCATTTGATGTGGGCACGGCCAACGGTGAGCGGTGTTGTGGCTATCAAGGTGAGGCAGGAACCCCATAGCAACAACAATGATGGAGGAAGGCAGTAGCACTTTTTTCACCGCCTCACAAGTTCATTTGACATCTCAAGCTATCCCAACAGGCAGCGCACAGCGATCCATCACTTCTCATGGAAATTTGCTTGCAGATGTGGCTTCGCCCTTGGTATAGATGCTGCTTCATTGCAGACAGCTCATCCAGTTGAGTGACAAATGTTAGGGCTGGGACTTGACCAACTGAGAGGAGGGCGGGACTAACAAAACACTTTAAGTAAATATTGTCCCACTTTAACAAACATGGACTAAGCCTTGTCTAAGACAATTTTTTGGTTTATATAGAACTAGGCTTAATCCATGTCAACCATGCAAGTGCTTTTTCTTACTTTGTGGAGGACAGTGGAGCATGCAGTGATGATAAGAGAAGAGGGTGTTACTTCACGGGTGAAGTTTCCTGTAAATGAGAAATGAGACTCTGCGCTGTGGTGTATATAGGGAAAACAACCAAATGATCCACACATAGGTTTCAGTCTTGATCATACCCCGGTATAGCTTATGCTGTGAGAAAGATTCAGAATGTAGACATCTCTAATCCAACCTACACGGATAAATGTTACTTACATCTCTCTTTTACAAATGAGATGGGTTTTTTTTTTATATGGACGATAGAAAAGCCAAAATAATCAACTTTCTGTACAAAGGCATCAAAAAAACAGGTAAGGTTATAAGGTTTTTTAGGGTACAATTTTTCAACAAATTAATAGAAAAATTGACAACTTAATGTACTTTATTTTGGAACACAGGTTGAATCAGTATATTGGTATTATGTAATTTGACAAGTTAATTAAAATGAATTGACTTTGTGGAAAATTAAATAATCTTTATACTTTTTTGGAGTATGGAACATACAGTTCCATACAGGCAGTAACCAAATCCAGTCTTCCACAAAGACATCGCAGTGAATGCCATTTTTTAAAAAAAAAGCATAATTTAGTTTACAACATAACATCATATTATAGATTATTCCTTCTGTGATAAAAACAAAAAATGGTAAAAACCCAAATAGAAAAAAGGTTAAATAACCCAGGCCATGCAAGGGGTTTTATAAGAACATTGCATTTTGAAATTTGCAGCTCTGACTGCACTGTACGTAGAATTGTGCGCTATTGACGTTGAATGCGCTGAATGCGCTGAATGCGTAATGACGTATGGACAGTCTGCGTAACAAAAACATAGACCACCGAAAACAAAATGTCTGACCTTGTGTTTAATCTGAAAAGCGTATGTATCTTTAAACGTTTTACACAAAAATTAGTTTTAACATACAAGTGTTTGGTACGGAGCAAAGTATGTCAAAGTACTGCAACACTGGAAGTTATTATTAGTATTTACGTGTGGATTCAATTGTCTATGGAGTGTGATCGTTTGATAGCGATGATAGCATTGTTAGCAAGTGGGCTACATCGGGGCTAAATTATTATAAATTGGAGGTTGGTATGGTAGTATGGTATGGTATTGTAATACAGGCAGTACATGACACATTTCACCTTTAACTTTTAAAATGCACTTTTTATGATACTGCAGGTCAATGTCGCTATCCAATGTGTTGACAATGCTGCTGGAAATCCTGCGGTGGTGGTATATGGCAACCAGACATTTTCCTTTAAACACGTGAGTTTACCACCAACTAGTTTCAAGTACACATTCAACCTTGAAATAAACTGATTTTATATTGTGTATAATTTTTTCTGTATTTTGCGTTATATGTGTTTTGCTTCTTGCATGAGCAGGTGGCGTGTGGTGGTGGACAAGGCCCTCACAGGTTAGTGTCGTTTTATTATGGTTGCACTATACTATTACATTTATATAAACTGCCTTTGAATCTACATCTGTCATATCACCTTCTGATGCTATACAAAAAGATAAAAAGCTGATGACTGGTCGGTATATTCTTGCTGATGTATGGTGGTGGTGCCTATTTGCCTTTTAAGCTTACATGATGAAGGTGTAATGACCGAAATGTTGTTTGTTTGTGAGTATAGTGAGTGAGATTGTGTGAGTATAAGTGATGAGACAGTCTGTGGGAAGTCTTGCTCTTTTAGCCTTTTGATGTTATAAATCTGTCTAATTTGCTCGTCTCTGTGCAAATGTTTTACTTTAGCTCTGTGAGACCTTTCCAATCCCCCTGTGGTGAGGATGAAGAGACTCCCATGGAGATCGATCAGCCACGCATTATCAATCAGTCCCAGGCCGGGTAAGAATGGCTGTGGGTCTTCTCTCAGTCTATGCAAATTTTGTTGATACTCCGATTGTTAATTGAATGTATGTGTCCAAAAATGGAGCGAGAAGAAAATTCAATGCCACCACAAATACCCTCACAGTGTGGTTGTAAGGATGCACATCTTCCTACCAAATTATTACATGCTTATGGAAAAGTCTAAGAATATTGCTCATAGTCAGATTCCTATGGTCATACTGGAACTGATTGTCTGACTTAGTGGAACAACGGTAGAGGTTGTAATTGAGTTATTAAAGGTAAACACTATCTTCACCATGCAGTTATGTGAGACCTTCGGACTCCCGCGCTGAAGCAGAGACACCCATGGAGGTCGACCAGAAGCTGTGAACTATGATGGTGAGCAAGAGAAGATCTCCAGTCAGGTGATCCCAAAAGCTTCTTAGATCATGTTTACCACATGTGCTTTTGGGAAACCCACCACTGGTCTGTAAAGTTCTCATGCAGTATTACAGCGAAGCACTTAAAGCTCTCCAGCAGTTTTGTTGCCCTCTAATGATCTCTCTACTTTTTCTCTCACCCCCCCCCCCCCATCTTTTCTAGACTACTTGAACTACCACAGTGGACATTGTGGTACTTCCATGCCATTATTGGAAATGCCATGGACGTGTTATTTAAAATTGACTAAATAAATCTATGCAAAAATGAGTGTAATGGTATTTTTTAATAATATGGGTGGATTTTGCATCAGACACTGTAAAAACAACAAAACAGTGAGGTATCGACACCAGCATTTCACTCATAGATAGGCCTGCTAGTTTATTGATTTTGAAAACAGTGAAATATTTGATTAGTGAGTGGATGTAAAATATTCATAGACATGACACGATTCCAGTTTAAGACATAGTTCTATTGGAATCAGTCAGGAGAAATTTGCATCACAGAATATCAAGTACAGGGACACTCACACATTTCCTTCTCTGGTATTTAGATTATCATAGAAGGATGGGGAAAGGACCAAAGGCAAAAGGAATAAAGATGGGAACATCTACTATTTGGTGGACACTTTTATAGGTATTTACACTGTAAAAGCAGCTAGAAAACAGTTTTCTCTTTGTGACACTCATACAAACACACATTCTGTCTGACCAGAGCTACCTGTAAAATGTCTGTATGTGGCTCTGTGTCAAACAAGCAAACCAACAACCTGAGATATTCAATATTCCCAATGAAAAGAGGACAGCGCTTTCTTAGTTTGGTGTTTAATTGTTATTTCTGAAGTCCTACAATTTACACACACATATCAAAATGTGAATAGAAAAATGGGACACTCTGCAGCCCCATCAAAATTGGCTTCACAGACCATCAAAGAATGCCCAAATACCAATAAGCCTCTGTGCCAAAATGAAAAGATGTATCTATATGTTACTGAAAAAAAAAACGTTTTAGTTTGTCTAATACAGTACAAAGTGTCTAATATAAGGCTAGCAGGGTTAACTGGATTTGGGCACAAATTGAAATTAGGGAAATATGAAAATAAGAACAATCGACATTGATCAGTGCACTTGAACCAGGGCAGCAGCAAAGTAAAACACAAACATGAAATAGCAGTTGCATAGAATAGAGCTACATGAATGTCAATACCCACAGTAGAAATGTATTCATTTAACTTAGTTGAAGCAAGAATAAAGGCCTCAGTAAGCAAGTAGAAATTTCAGAAAACATTAAGGCAGGTATGACACGCTACAAGCTAACCTGCTTCATTACATTATTATACTTTTCCTTTAAACAGGAGCTCAGCACACAAAGAGAGAACAACACTGTGACCCAACTGTACAAAAACAAAATTACTGTACCAAAAATCTTATTTACAGCAATGACTGCAAGTAAAAAAAAACATACATTCAAAAGTTCCCGACACAACAGAGACACCTCATGACAACATGGCAAAAAATACTGTGTTCTATGCAAGAGTTACACTCTCCCACGATGAACAAAAAACAGTATGAAAATGACAGGCAAGTCAGCAGCTGCAGTAGTAATCTGTTAGTGAGGCACATCTGGGGGAGCTGTGACTGGATGACGGGACGGTTGACTCATGAGAAGTTACGGTTCAACAAGGTCACAGGTGGAGGCGTCCCTGGCTGCGTCTGGTGTGCTGAAGAACCTGAACAGAACAGAAGCGTCAGGTTAGGGAAGACTGCTTAAACTACGCTATACTGTATTTATTACTTTTGAAATTGCAACGGGTGTTTTTGTTCCAAAACAGAGTATGGGCTGGGCGGTGAGTTTTAAAAGGCATTAATCTCAACATGTGAAAGTAATCGCTACTAGTGATCAAAAACCCCATCAAACCCCTGCAGATATATTATTGTCATTTTGTGCAAAGGGCCAGTAAAAACTTTACTTATTGCTCCTTTAAGGTATTGTACTGCATTGTGGTACTGTTATTTTGTTAAAAGGCTCCTGGAACTACATTAATAGTGTCTAAAAACAATTCACAATATTTAATATACATACAGAAACTGTGTGAGCTGCATTAAATAACTGCATTAGAATACTAACCCGGGGCGTTTCTGGACTGCCAAATGGAGATAGTTCAAATGAATTCTCTTTGTCGGAGGAGTTGTTGTGGTGATGCTGGGAAAACTTCTTCCTTAGTGCTTCAGCGATAAGAGCCGCCGGGTCGCTGAGCAACGCTGCGCCCCCCTTACTGCGCCTCCTCCTGACCGGTGTGCCCCCTGGTGACCTACGGAGAGAGGAAGGGGAAATATCAGGAGACAATTGCTGTAAAAACATTATCACATAAAAACCAAACATTGTGATGGATATCAAATAAATAAATAAATGAATAAATGATTTTTTTCCATTCATTCATTTATTCAGGCACAAACAGATAAACAAATGGACCTGAGGGTCGACGCAATTTATCCTGCAATGTGAACACACTATAAACTGACCTATTGGTCCAATAACAGTTTTTCAAAAGTGTTTGACTTTGTTGTACACAGAGATACACTGCTTGTTTAAAATGGAGGAGACTAATGTCTGGAAGTGAGACAAACAGGAGATAGAGACTCATGAAGAAGTCATCAGTGTGGTCCTTCGACTGCAAATCAATGTTAATCATGTAATCAAAGCCAAAAGCAAAAATATACTGATGTTGTCTTTTAATGTCTGTAAAGAATTGTTAATGTCCTCGGCCTATAGGTTGTAGACCACATGCTGCGTCACACTGACCGTGCCTACTAGGGTTAGAACAATATATTTGTTTGCTGATCGGGACAATATTGGTCGTTGAATAAAAAACAGATATTGGCCAGTTGTTGATATGATGGAGGTGAAGATATGACTTTACTCCACAGCTTCAGGGGTGAGTCTGTAAAACCTGCAATGAAACCTGCTTCATGCTGTCTTAAGGAGCTGCTAACCCACCTAAAAATAATTTTCAATTTTTTTCAATAGTTTTTTCAGAGTTTCCAATAACAAGAATACAGTTGTGGAGGAAACACTGAATCCTTGCAACTTTTTGGCACAAAAAGGTGACATTTTAAGATATTGAATATCGGCACAAAATATCAGCAGCTTCAAATCCATACTGTTCAAATTAATGCCTACCTCTCCACTGTGCGCAATTTAACTTGATTCAAGTCCTTCAGTACATCCAGCATGGAGGGGATCCCCTTAGCCTGTGAACCCCTGGTTTGGCCCGAGTCCTGGGACTTGAGCTGACCACCCTGACTCAGCGCCGGACCTTTCCCCTGGACATGGGGTTTGTCCGCATTCCTGCGCTGGCGGATCAGGTCCAACACGGATGAATTCTCAGTGGAGGAGCTGGGGCAGGGGGGAGGTAGAGGAGGGGGAGGAGGAGGAGGAGGAGGAGGAGCGGGACAGCGAGGTGTGGAGGTCAGAGCTGGAGGTGGAGGAGGAGTGTCTGGGGCATTCTGGGAAGGGGTTAAACCTAAACAAAATGTTGAGAGGGGGAAGAAAGGGATGATGAACTATTGAATTTTCTTAAATGATGCAAGTAGCAGTATACAGAACACATGATAAGTTGTGTGAGGTGTGAAAAGAAGCTGAGAATGAGGTACAGATGTTATGTGTGTGTCCGTCCTCGTCCCTGTACCTGAAGCTGGCGCTGCTGTAACGATCATTGCGATCTGGGCTCGTAGTTTGAGCAGCTCGTCCTCCAGGGCTGTGATCTTCCTCAGGGCATCCGGCTCCGCCTTCTGCCTCAGAGCCATGCCTCCTCTCTGGACTTGATTCAGGGCCATGCCTGGGTCTCTCACCCCATTCCAATTTACAGTACTTTGCTTCGTTGGAGGCAGTTGGTTCCTAAGGAGATCATATAGCAGTTATTTTATATTACAATATTCCTGTCTGTTCCAGTCTGTTTTGTGTCTATTTGTATTTTTACCTGATTTTAGCAAAGTTGTCCCCCTCATCCTCCGCCACCCACAGCACATCAGCAAATGAGGGGATGGCAGGAGCATCCACAGTAATGTCAACATATCCATGGGGTCTATAGGTGTGAAGAGGGATCTGAAGACAAAACAAGGAGGACAAGGAGGCATTACAAACTGTGACACTGAATACATGGCTAAAAATTATGACAATGTTTTTTGATGGATGATAATAATTATATATGTTTTAAATAATAATACAATAAAACTCTTAGTAGGGCTGGATGATATTGCCAAAAATTGTATTATAATATATTTGTATATTGACTTATATAGCTTAGTATTAAAAATATGTTACAAATAATAATATATAATTAAGTCCTCTTGAAAGCAAGGCTACGGCCAAAAATGTTATCGCAATGTGTTTTTGTAACATATTGATCAATGGCGGGAGAAAAGTGTCAATTGTCGGTGGACTGTGTGCATGACTCTTCAGATGGAGGGATGCAAGGAGGGAAAAGGGAAAAGAGAAAGGTGCATCGCTGCACAATTGGATGTCTTTTCGAGTGTGTGTGTCATGTTGACACAAATTAATTTCAGACATTGAAACTGAGCACTGTGGATCAAACTAGGGTATAGTATTCATCTGTTTAGAAAGCATTATGTGACAAACCATTTGGATTTGGTTACATTTTGTCTTGGTTAGTGTTGTTGTAAGCAAGCAGCTGTATGTCAGTTACATACAGCCACTTGTTTTGCTGTGTTGAATTTGATTTGGTCCAGGTAAAGACAAAAAATAATTGAATCGAATACAAATCTAATACGCTTATCAGCTTTACTGTGGCAATTATCACTGTGAAAATGAACGACTGTTTCTGAGTGATGATCTTCAGTGTTTGAAAGCACTAGTTGTACCTGAAAGTGGACACGTGGGGTAGGTGTCAGTGGGAGGTTGGTCCCGATCATCCGCACAATGCTGCGATACTGACCGCACAGCTGACTGTCCCACACTGGAACCAGCTAGAGGCAAACACAAACATAAGACACACAGCTGTTGATCTGCAGTATCGCAAACACAGGAAATGTCACTCCCAAACTTTACTATACCAGTGAAACCTATGATGAAAATGTTCATCCTTAAACCTTCTCTCATTGAATTAACTTCTAGGGAGTGAAATAATGATGAAATTGCACCATTGCTCATTTTGCTGGGGGCCCCGGGGACCATTTGAAGGACCTCTGGAGGTCCCTGCACCACACTTTGGGAATCACTGTTCATAAAAAAGATAGGACTGTGTCTGATAACTTACCATGTCTGGAGGCACTCCAAAATACTCCAGGACGCAGCGCAGCACATCCAGAATATCCTCTAGTAAAGACATTGGAAGGGCTTTTTCATTTACCAGCTGACGACTGCAAAGGTTTCTGCTGACGGACTCGGTGAGAAGCCAACACCACGGGAAGGATGCGACTGAGTCACATACTTTACACCTGAAACAAGCAAAATACACAACACTTATGGTATGAAAACAGAGGGTCTTTTGGATATGTTAGTGTTTTACCCAAAAATCATGTGAATATCACTCGTGGATTAACGTTAAATTAGTAATCCAGCTGGTCAGGACACTGGTACCGCAGTAACGTTATGTCCGCAAGCTAAAAAGCTGCATGGATCATCAAAACACTAAAAACCCCGCCGCCAGGAAACATACAGAATGAATGGAAATAAGTGTATACGTACAGTGGAGTTTCCCTTGTCAAAACGTGTTCTCGTCGTTAAATCTGTCCGGAATACACATTATTAACAACGATGTACACTGTAACTGCAGACTATCGCTGAACTTGCGTTCTCGTTGCTCACGCGTCCAAGCAGAACGTCTGTGAAGTCAAATAAAGCCGCATCAGCAAAACCTGTCCTGGTTGGCTAGAAATACGGAACTGGTATGTGAACCAATGGGAGTGGGCGACCGTGCGACGTGACCAGCGACCGTTCGACCAATGGCGCTTCATGAAAAATTTGCACCAAATTTGTATTTTTGTCTGCACGAGCTGCTCTCTTCCGTGGTAAGGTAACAACGTAAGTGAATTTAACCTCATTTAATACAAAATTCCTGGGCATTTAAATTAATAATAACCGCATACAAACCGTTAGTTAGTTTCCGATGGGACAACGAAGCAGCTGAAGCGTTTGTAGTTAAGTTGGCAAGCTAGTTAACGTTTCAAAACTAGCGGTTAGCTAGCCGTTAGCTTGTCTAGCTAGCTTTTTAGCGTTAACGTTACGAATTGACAGCATATCCATGCCATTCTTAATTTAGCTCACTTAAGATTAGCAAGACATCTTGAATTTATTGATAGCTCACAGCAGCACCCAATCACAGCAGAGTTGTCAAGAGTTTGATAACTTCATAACAGTTAAGTTAGTTAAACATTGACGTAATGCTAAGCTAATGCCACAATTTATATCGCAGTCACTTTGACATTTCAGTTTCTGAGCTGGTAAAGATGATGGATGCGCTGTCAGTGGTGAGTCAGCTGCGGGACCTGGCCTCTGAGCCGCAGAACCGAGAGGCTATAGTCCAGGACCAGGGTTGTCTTCCCGGACTGGTTCTCTTCCTGGACCACCAGAACCCAGAAGTGCTGTTCGCCACTCTGCAGGTGGGTGGAAGAGGGTTTACTGGTGTAGAAGTGTTTGCTGGTAAAGAAATAAGTTAATGCCAGACAGGCCTGCAGAGGAAGTAATGATAGTTGTTATTTAATAAGGTCAGCATGAGCAGCTGGATGTACCTATTTGCAGACTACAGTGTGTATTTGTCCCACTTTTTCTCTCGCTGTTCTCAGACCCTGCGCTACTTGGCCGAGTTGTCTCCCAACATCCCCACCATGAAGAATGAACTGGGTATGATGGTGAGCTTGGAGAATCTGGTGGACAGGTGAGGAGATGATGGTCTTCACATTATCATGGTCAATCTTTTGTGGTGGCACATGTGTTTGTGTATTATTTAAATTATTTTTAAGCAGTTGTACATTCAATTTCCAATATTAGTTTTAGCAAAGTGCTACTGCATTCATTCCTCACTGATTTCAGTGAATGTTCTGTGATTCCTGTTTTTGTTATGATCATTTAATCCTTTAATGTTGTAGTACGGGTGGTAGAAAAACAACAAGAAACACTTCATGTTTATTAATTGTATTTTCATGACTGCATGTCTGCAACAGCTGAAATTCAGTTACCCTTAGATACAATACACCACTAACTCTAACAAGATTAATGTAGATCATCATTTTATTTCTATATAGGGTGGGCCTGACTATTGACATCACATCCTTGGCCAAGGAGGTTTATGGCATTCTGAGTGCGCCTGCCAACCCTGCACCCCGCACCCCTGAGAGGGAGAGGAGGAAGAAGTCACAGTTCTTCATCAACTCCTCCAGCAAGAAGGCCAAGTCTGTCACTCTGCACATCCAGGGACTGGACAGCACTGTGAGTAGGCAAGCACACCCAGATGACAGTATCGGACAAATTCTCCCTATAACCCACACAGCACACACTGATGTACTGTAGCATTGACAAAACATGAATATCCTTTTCAGATTTGACAGAATCACACAGCTTGAACCATAATCCCCCATGAACTGAGTTGTTTGGCAACTGGCAAGGTATCTTATATAAGGTTCCCCAAAGAGATGCTAGATTAGCGGAGATAATAATTTAAAAATAGGCGCAATGATCCCAGTAAGTTACAGCAGTATCATGATAAAATTTGTTTGACTACTGTCACATTTCATCACTGTTTCTTTCCTTTTCATTTCCTCCTCCTCAAATGCTGTACGAGTTGCTGGTGTTGAGCTTTTGACCAGCATTGTCTCAACTTCCATAACTCTTGTCTGTTTCCCTTCAATCTGAGCCCCATGTCATGAACTGCACTCGGATTTCAGATTCTTACGCACGTCTTTTAGTATGTGATGAGCACTATAAGACTTGTGTATGTACTTAGTTACCATCTATGTACTAACACCACCTCTACTTGTTTTATTCAGGACCAGCGAGGCTTGTGTGAGGAGGCCCTTCTTGCGGTCAAAGGAGTGATCAGCTTCACCTTCCAGATGGCCTCCAAGAGATGCACCGTCCGCATCCGCTCAGACCTGCCCACTGAGGTAACACACAAAGACAACCATGTACTAACACTGTCTGCTTAGGACACTGCAGGCCTTTTCAGAATATCAGTTAATATTCAGCGTTTGTTTTAACAGTCACTAAGATACACTTGGTGCAGGAATCAGGAGTAAGAAAACCATGCGTCCGTTCTGATTGACGCTCATTAATCCCAGTAATCTCCTTCCTCTTTGCCTCTTCATTTGCAGAGTCTGGCGTCGGCCATCGCTGCCACCAAGGTGTTGTCAGCCCAGCAGGTGGTGAGGAATGAGGCAGGAGAAGAGGTGAGTAGTAGGGTTATCATGTGAACACACACTTTCTCCCTGTCTCTCTCTCTCTTTCTGTTGAAGAATAGATAGTATACATTCTGAAGATCCTCTGGAGAATATCTCATGAATCACTAATTCCACTTTTAAACACTTTTCCCTCATCCTGTCTCCTTCCATTACGGGTTCTTCAGGTTCTTATCCCTCTGAACCCGTCTGGAGTGAAGGTGGAGCAGAACGCAGCTCTTCCAGACTATCTCCCAGAGGAGGAGGAGAGCCCAGAGAGGGAGGCGGACCGCGCCATCTCCCGCACCACAGCCAAGGATGATTCCAGTGGAAGCTGGCTCAACGCTGCTGCCGGTTTCCTCACCAAAACCTTCTACTGGTGAAATTGGAGCACTCTGATGGTACCGATATAACTGAAATTCCAGAGACCCGAGTTGTTCCAATACACTCCTCACTGGTGACTACTCGTGTTATTTCACTGGACATGACTAGCTGTTAGTAAACAACAGGACTAGATTCTGGCTTTTTGTGCATGTTCAGGAACTCAACCAGTGTGCCATTACTTCCTATGGATATCTACAAATCATCAACACAAAAACACTTAGTTCTCGGATCTAGCTCTGCTTTTTGAGTTTAACTGAGTCCCATCCACTTTTGGTGATTTTTGTGGTGTTACACAATGCTGTTTTCTATCCAATGTCACTGGCGAATGTAAATATTTTTGTCTTCATTTTCAAGTCATCTATTTTTCCATGCTTGTAACTCTTCATTTTCTTTGTACGTTGTTTGTTTTGTTTCAACTATTCACTACTTTTCCATACAGGTGCAACTATATTTGAATGTCTAAATGTCCTGTACTAGTTGCTTTGATTTATTCTGAAATAAATCTACAAAATATTTCTACATGCTTTTAATGTGCATTGTGAGTTTGGATCTAAAAATAGCAGACAAAGGAATCTTTGCAGAACACAACAGCATCGATCCAGACAAAATTTGAATTCTTTATTAACATGCCATACAGTACAGCTGGAACAGTTGGGAGACGATTTCTGCTGGGACTGGTTAGAAGAACTCATCCCATGGTCTTCAACCCTTTTCCTCTAAAGTAAAAGGCTAGTTAGTTTTCAAAGCTTTGTGGTCAGTCTTAGTAAAATATATTTTGTCATTTATACATAATTTATAGAATATCTATGTATAACTTATTTACTTTATGCATTTAAACCCCTTCCATTCAGAGGTGTCTGCTCTGGAAACTTATTTTACAAATCATATTGCCTGTGTTACAGCAATATAGTTGCAACTTAGATAATTAACATATTGGTAACAGCATGATGAACAACCAGTAGTACATAACCTAGACATGGACAATCTTTCTGAAATTTCCTTCCATTTTGGTGATACTGCAAAATATCAGAAAAGGAACTGGTATAAGTGCAAAGCTTTGAGAACCAAGTGCTAGTAGCAGCAATGGGAGCTATTGTGTAAAAAGATGGAAATCAAGATCTAATGGAGAGGATCATCACCAAGTCTGAATGAGACAACATCCTAAAAGAGAACTGTTGTGTTCCATTTCTTACTTTAATCCCCTCTTGTCTCCTTTCCTTTGTGAACAGCTGGGAGAAAGACCGATGGATTTACATGACACCCCATGTATGATAACATGGCGTGACGCCGACAAATTTACATAACATTCCATCATGAACTTTCACACATGAACAGACTGGTAAAGTCGTCAAGGAAGGGAAAAGGAAGCCACCGGTGAACATGGGCATGTGGTCATGATGTCAAAACTCATGTTGGGAGTGCATATCTCATATTCAGTGACTGGGGGTACAGACCCAAGTCCTAGAATCGCCTCATTCTTTCCATCATGTGGTAAGGCAAAGGAACATCAAAAGTAGCAGCATTTATTCTTAAATAAATCCTCAAATCAAAAGAATCGAGCAATCAGCTGGATCAGGTTATTTCAGAATTCATATCAATTTCGCTGGTAAATTATTTTAATCCATCTTGTAGTTGCTTGGCCAAAACGAAGGCCCCTATATTGCCCTTCCTATGGTACATAATCCTCCAATTTATGGTGACTATGCTACAGCAAAGTCCTCCAATGCTGCTCACTGCTGCTCATTGCTCTCAATGAGACAAGTCTGACAGGAAGACATATCATACATGGGCGGGAATTTTAGAGGCTAAATAAATGAAGGTAGGGGCAGGACCTTTTTATCAAAGCAAATCTGCACAAAGAACAGAAACGGAGGACAGAACGAGAAAGAAAGAAAAAAAATCACATCTTATCTTTACAGCAATTATATAAAACTAAATAAGGAAATCAGTAGTTTTCACGCTAATTCTCGGTTTACTGAGAGAACAGTACGTTTTTTTTTTTTTGTTGTTGATGTTGTTTAACTTCAACTCCACATGATAAACCAAACCCCCATGCCACCCCAACGCTAACCTCTAGGTTTAAACTCTGTAGACATAGCAGTAAAAATGTTACATAAAAGGAGACTTTCCAACTCCTGGAGGCATTTTACAACAAAGTTCATGCACCGATAACATTCCAAAGTTATGCCTTGAATTAACCGACAACGATATCCCGTCTCTTCTGTAACATTTCAAGAGAAATGTCTAAACCTTAGAATTATGAGGTTCCATTTAAAGAGAGCGAACGCATTAAGGAAACCTTGTAATTCTAAGGCCACGGTGTGAATTCCAGTTATAACGTCACATCGCTGATTCAGACAATCGGACTACGCTCTACAGCAACGAGAACTCTTCAAGTATCATGACAGAAGACTTTACAGCTGATCTCAGTTTACAGGTATTATTAGTCGCACGCACACACACACACACACACACACACACCGCCCCACAACAGTCACAAGGAGCGGGCCTTCATTGCCCTCCTGCGATTTCAGCACGCATTCATTTCAGAAATAGGGGAAGGTGGGGGGGTAGTAGACCAGAACAGCCGCACACAGAACATAATGACGAAGCGTAATCATGGTGAGAGATGGAGAGACGATCAGTTCCCCAGAGAACAGGTGGAGGGAAACGTTAACTTTCCCTCTGGAGATACTTTTTAAAGAGTTCTTTGGAGATGACCAGCTTTGGGGAAAATGGCTCTCTTCAGGGCGAGGGAGGGGTGAGAAAGTGGACCTCTGGAAGGGTCCGGCCGTGATGGTGCGAGTCCTTCCTGCGTTTCAGTCCCACATCTCTGCTTTCCTCCATCTCTCTCTCTCTCTGACCACCTCTCTTCCTGGCTCTCTGGTGTGTGGCATCATCTTAGTTCTCTCAGGGTCATCAGGCAACGTCTACAAACAAATAAAGAAATCACATCAGCTGTTATGAAG
Source organism: Centroberyx affinis (assembly GCF_046629955.1). Taxonomy (NCBI): domain Eukaryota; kingdom Metazoa; phylum Chordata; class Actinopteri; order Beryciformes; family Berycidae; genus Centroberyx; species Centroberyx affinis. Next base: position 271,999 of record NW_027281872.1, on the reverse strand, counting down.
CCAATTGTCCATTTCAGCTGACAACATGGGAACAGTGTGCAAAGTTAAGAAGAAGAGGAAAGGTGGATAAAGGGTGGAGGAAGACACAAGGGGGAAACAAGACGTTTACCAATACACTGGATCTGGTTTAACTATCCCTTGTGGTATATAACAGTATCAAATTGTATGAGCAAACAGCTTAATTATGTAAGATGATGACACCAAGAGTGTATGACAACCTCTGCCTCCATAGCTACGCCATGCCATGAGAATAAAGTGGAGAAAGAGGTGAAGTAGTATAGGAAGACATTAAGTGCAAGAAGTGGAGGTGAAGTTGGAAGAGGGCGCTGGCTGACCTGTTCCCTGTTGGGCTGATATATCCTCCATGCTGCTGAGAGGCTTTAGGAGGCCGTTCTCCCTGAAGGCTATGACGGGAACTCTCTCCTCCTCTTCCTCCTGCTGCTGCTGCTGCTCCTCTCCCTCAGCAGGAGACAGCCTGGAGTGTGGAGGCAGTGCGATCACCTCCTCAAACTCACCGTTCTCCCTGAGAGACAGAGAGAGAGAGGGTAACATTAGGCTACATAGGGTTTAAAAGTGAAAGTTTAGCAGACGTCTATGTCTTAGACTATGTCTTCCGGGGTATATGAGAAAAAGAAAGCATTATCTTGTACATATGGACTTCTCTGGTGTGTATTTTTGATATTTACAGCTGTTAATGCATTGTTTAAATATGCAATACTGTATTTACTGCTTGGTCTAAAACAGGGCTATGTGAGAACTAATGCAGAGATTCAATGTTGAAATCATGTCTAATGCGTCACATAAAAGAAGGAACAAGGTAAAAAAAACTTTAAAACACTTAGCATAAGCTATTGCAGAGGTCAGTTTTGATATGATGATGATATTACCCTCATTATAATCATAGACACACTACTTAACAATTATGTCACAAATTACATCCCCAAAAAGACTGTCCATGGGGTAATATTTTTTCCATGCAGCCCTACCTCTGGTCAGGAGGGGTCAGTGTTGCGGTGCTGGGGTCAGGGTCGGGGTTGGAGGCTTGGTGGCCGTTGCCGTTGCTGTGTTGTGCTGCTGACACACTCACTGTGGATGGGCCTGGAGAGCCAGGGCTTACTGCTGGTGAGAGAAAACCAGAGGACCGGTCAGAAGCTGCACACACACAAATACACTGGATGTTTTTTAGTGTCAGACACTCTGAGTCAGTAGACTGGCTCTTGAACTTATTTCATCCTGTCAGCAGTTATAACCCATAACTTATAACTTATATCTAACTGTGCAATACCAATTTTTTTTGTGCAATAATTCAACTGCAATAATTCAACTGTGCAATACTTATTAATTATTTAATTATTTACACTGGTGTATGTATATATTGGAGTATGATGCATATTGTACAGAATTCTTATTTCTCTTATTTCTATATTATTATTATTATTTTTATTCTCATTGTTATATATTGTAGTATAATGCACATATTTTACATATTTCTTACTTTCGTATTTCTATTTTTCTTATAATTTCTTATAATTTCTCTACGCTTGTATATATTCACTTCTACAATGTGAGCAGCTGCAATGTAACCCAATTTCCCCTCGGGGATCAATAAAGTATTTCTGATTCTGATTCTGATTCTGATTCTGATTTTAACGCACAAACAGCAGAACCGGGGTAGGCCTGTATAATCCTGCAAGGATCAACCTTGTTCTTTTCTTTGACAAAATGAAGAAAGAGGGATGATTAAAGTTACCTGCATCGTCTCCATTCCTGTTAGGAGTAACTTTCTAGAGATGGGAAAGAAAACAAAGAGGGTCAAGGGTCAAGACAAACAAGGACTATCAATGGTTAGTCAGATATCTCTTAACTTCTTTTTACTTGTTTACTTCTGGACTATACCTTCTCTGCTGTGTCCGAACGCCTTGTTCTCTTCATGATCTCCTCTAGACGCTGGTGGATAAGAGAGGATGAAGCAGCATTTAGATTCTCTGTACAACATTATAAAAATGTGTCTATATGTGTGTGTTTGTGTGCGCACGTGTCACCTTCTTCCTCTCCAAGCGTTCAGCCTCCTCCTTCTGGAAGTGTTTCTCTCTCTCCTGCCTCAGTCGCTCCGCCTCCTCTCTCTGCCGAGACTCTTCCTCCTCTCTCTGACACACACACACACACACAAGTTTCATTGCACTGTAAGATTTCTGAAGCGCTGACGTTCAGTCTTTCGTTCTACACGTGCATGAAAGAGCATGAGAGTTCACAAAGTGTGTCCACTCTGTCTGACCTGTTTCTGGAGTCTCTCTGCCTCCTCTCTCTCTTTCTGAAGTCTCTCTTCCTCTGCCTTCCTCTCCTCCTCCTCCTTCATCTTCCTCTCCTCTGCCTGGCGCTGTGCCTCCTCCTCTCTCTTCGCTCGCTCCTCAGCCTTACGGCGAGCCATCTCCTCCTTGGCAAGTCTGCAGCGAGATACACACACACACACATATACATATTAATGAATTGCAGTCAAGACAGGAAAGGTGCACATTCTCCCTTGCACAAACTCTCTATCACACACACACATTCACATACAGCACCATGTACCTCTCCTGCTCCTCGTGTAGCCGGCGCTGCTCCTCCTCTCTCTCCCTCTGCTCGCGGGCCAGCCGTCGTTTCTCAGCCAGGATCCGACTTGCCTCCTCTGGGTCTGTAGTGCCCGCCGACGGCTTGTGGGCTGGGGGACTGCTTACAGACTCTGGAAGGCAACAGAATCGAAGGATTCACCACCTAATCTGATAAACTTTACAAAATATTGTCTATTATTACCAGCTGAGGACAAAATTCAGTCAAAGCAGTCGGTCAAAGCAGAGGGAAGCAAGAACATTTTTTCTATGAAATTAGTGGTGTGGTGGTAGGCACAATGAGCCATTTTATCAGAGGTGTAGTAGTACTATTTCTGGATTGATGTTCGCCTTACATGTCATTTCCTCTCCTAATATTTATATTCCAAAAACTGTCAGTAAACATCGTCTTGCTTGTTCAAGGATGTTGGCATCTGTGCTCTCTGCCACCTGTTGTTTTGTATGCACTTCCTGGTTGGATCTGGGTGCAAAATTTATTTTGATTTACATAGTCGCTCTATGTGGATTAGAGACACATTGCATATACACTTTGGCCCTGATTTACTAAAGCCTTTCATGGGTGCAAAAACCTTTAGCATGTGCAAAACCATGACGTAACTCCTGGTCAAGCAAATTGCCTTGCACCTATCACGAGTCTTTAGCGCTGACTTGCTACCCACTAAAGGATTTATTAATTCTGGGCCTTTGTTAATGTGGCCAAATATGTTTCTGACCACCTGGATTTTATGCGTTTTTGCTCTGTCTGAATACAATCTGATGACCCATGCGGCATGGGTCATCAGATTGTATTCAGGTGTAAAGCGGGTCGGAGAGTGGTAACTGACCGCTGGCTGCTGCTGGTGTCGTCTCCTCAGTACTGGTCTTGTTCTGGCCCAGCGGCTGAGGCCGAGGCTGGGGAGGGCTGAGGACCTGCTCTCCCTCCTCTCCCTGGGCTCTGGGGGGCGGAGAGGGGCGGGGGCTCTCCGGTGTGACCCTGACCGGACGCAGGTTCCCTGGGTCTTCTGCCCCGGGAGACTTCAGCAGCTTGGGGGTCGGGGGGCGCCCCGTCGTCTTCTGTGGAGGCCTGTGTGCAGGAGGAGAAGCAGCCGTTTAGTGCTACGATACCAGCCAAGATAACAGGGAACATGTTTTTACTAGGAGTTACTAGTGATGTGGCATTTTGACTGTGTTTCATGGAGTAGCATCTCGGTTTAGTAATGAAAAGATGTCGAGACTTTTTTCCAATTATTCATTTACAGAAAGTCACCTTTCCATGTCTCATTGAAAATTGTGTTTCTTTCATAACTTTTTAAACAAATGTGGCATGAAAACAACAGCTCTCACAGTCCCATTGTACATAAATATGCAATTTCTTCCCATTTCCAATCCTTAACGTAACAGAAATCTGCTTACCCTCCTCATTATGCCATTAGCTGTCATGGGTGTGTTTCTCCTACCTGCCAGGAGAGGGTGCTGTTACTTTGCTCTTCTTCTTGCCTGGTGATGAGGAGCGCTTGCTGGGGGGCAAAGTCAGAGCAGGAGCCAATGGGAGTGACAGGTTGCTCCATGACTTCCTGGCGAAGTCACGGTCCTTCTGCTGTTGACCAATGGCAGGGAGGGAGAGGGAGACAGAAAGAGTGAGTGAGAGAGAAAGAGCCAGACAGAGGGAGAAAGATGTGGCGATTGATAAAGAGTGTGTAATGGAATGAGAGAGCGAGGCGAACAGAATCAGATATATAAAAATCTAAATGGGCTTGAAACTTTTTCATGAACCCAAACCATTGTTTTTTAATAGCAGTAGCAGAATGCCACTGAAATAGTTTTGCAGTTTACGTCCTTAGCGACGCACGGGGTAATCGGCACAGTAGAAGAAGATCGTAACAGGATTAGACTGAGATGGCCGCTGCACTGCGTAACCTCTGGTACTAATGGTGCAAGGCTGTCACACCAATATTAAGAAACTTCTAATCGTCGTCACAAGCGAAAACTAAATCAACCTTCTTCAGACCAGCTCACAGGGAGTTTATCATGTCCTGTTTGTAGGTGAGGTAATAATCTCAGACACCAAGCCAAAACTCACAATAGCTTGATCCATCTATAGACATCAAGACTGACATTATGGTGAAGCTACAACTAAAAGTAATAATGGGATATAAGTGGTTGTCTCAGTGGTACAGAACTGGTTTGTGTGTGTGTGAGTGTGAGAGTGTGTGTGTGTGTGTCTGTATGTGTGATGCACAGCTCAGAAGATGCCCTGCTTTTAAGAACTTAATGGCATAAGCTGTGACACAGAGGCAGACAGATGGACAGTGGGTACAGCGGTGTGTATGTGTTAATGTGTGTGTGTGTGTGTGTGTGTGTGTGTGTGTGTGTGTGCGCGTGTGTGTGTAAAGAGCAGAGCGAGACAGACACTCTGATATATTGTGTCTGACTGATCTGGGACATCATCAACATGAAAATAGCAGAACTGGAGAAAGAATAGCAAGGAGTAGTGAGGCACTTATGTGCGTTACACACACACACACAGAACCAGCTTCACCCATATCTCTCAGCAGCACAAATATCACTCTAAACAGGTTTAAGGCAATATTTAATCTCATAATAAACACTGAAAACAGACAGCAAAATGAGTGTGCCTGCACCACACACACACACACACACACACACACACACACACACACACACACACACACACACACTACAGACACTCTTGGGTTCCTAGCATGTCTTGTGTAAACATAAGACCCTGGTTGATGACGTCACAGCTTACGGTTGTTTCAACTTCTTAATGGCGGTATTCTCTAGCGGCTCGGTCGAACGTGGGCGCAGGCTGATGACATCACGTACCTGCGCTGGTCCGGTGGTCCTCCTGCGGGCGACGGAGGAGGAGGAGGCCGCCGTCTCCCTGCAGAGGCTCCTGTCGTGGCTGCGGCAGTGGGGCAGCGGCTGGGCCTGCAGGGCCTTGAAGGACATGGAGCCCATGGGGTGGCAGGACACTGAGCGAGGACACACAGGCATGGCTACCGTGATGTACGAGGAGGGAGGGCGCAGTGTTTTGAGGAGGGGCGGGGCGGGGCGGGGGTTAGGATTTGGGGGACACCGGCAAGGGTTAGGTCAACAGGAGCGCGGAGCGAAGGATCGGGAAGGAGGAAGATGTTAAGATGAAAGAATAAATGGAAGGAAGACGCCGTGGGTTTGGTAGGAGGAGGAGGAGAAGGAGGAGGAAGGGTTTGAAGACCAGCGGAGGAAGGAAGGATGAAAAGAGGAGGTTTGGCGGAAACGAGAGAGAAGAAGAGAGAGAAAGAGAATGCATTAGCGCTACTGATTGGAAGCACAACTATTGAAGGATACTGCAACCATCACTGAGGCATCGTACGCCAGAATGTATTATCAACTAATAGTCTATGCTTTTGAGAGAATGAGGATTTAGTTGGGCTATTTTGTCAGTTTAGGGATTAATGGACAATAGATGAAAAAAACAACAACCGTTAAACAACTTTCATTGTACTGCTGCCCATTTAAGAGGACAAGCTCAATGGAATATGTAATATCCTTGCACTTTGTACTATTACTCTTTGAGGCATCCACATAGAAAGCAACGCTTTGGCAATGGTGAAGTCATTCCCCGCTGTAAAAGGCCCCAGTGTTGGAAGCGTTCCTAGGTGTCAGACTCATTAGTCATCCCAGTCAGTCCAGACTACTGATAGTAGACACATCAGACCCAACACCAATCACCAGAAAGAGAAACTAAGCATGCAGCAAAACACATACATGCACAGAACTCTACCTTCACACACTGTGGCGGATGTTAGGATGTGTATGTGTGAGTGCAAAACACAGGAAAAGAGAGAGCGTTAGTGTGTCAGTGTGTGTGTGTGTGCGCGTGTCTGTGTTATTTATGTGTGTGAGAGAGTGAGTGAGCTGGCAAAAAGCAAGAGACAGAGGAAGACGAACTTCCCTTGAGCAGTGATAAGTGGAAGCAGGCCAGAGTTGCTGGCCAATAAAGAGATGCTGCAGAGTGGTGAAAGAAGTCTGGCACTCAGATCACAACAGTTCCACAAACACACAAATATCTGTGTAAAGAATTATCATTAATTGACTATTCTAAATGCATTTAATACATACTACATTATTCCTAAGGTCTCAGGCAGTCTCATCAATAATTATCTGTCTGGTTTCTGGCTTCCTGAGAAAACTTTTGTATGTTCACAGATATGGTGAACTGGTCTGTTCTAGACCTTAGCTTCTAGGATATATGAATCTTTGAGTAGTATACAGCTTTAAGCACAGGATAACACACTGAAACCAAAACACACGCAGACACACTGTAACCATCTAAAACTGCAATGTGGGAACTCACACTGTTGCTGTGGTAACAACAGGGGGAGGCAGGGCAGGATATCAATAGGGGAAACCTTCCTGAACAGCTCATTTGTTTAGACTGTTTAGACTTAGACTTTGTGTGTGTGTGTGTGTGTGTGTGTGTGTGTGTGTGTGTGTGTGTGTGTGTGTGTTCGGTGCCAGATACAGGCTGGTGAGGGAAGTTTCAGACGGTGTAATGCTTTAAGTCGGGCCAATCCTGATTAGCATCCAAAACTGTTCTGGTCTCAAGAGTCCAAAATACAAACGGCATAAATACGTCTAGCACTGTGAGCTGTGAATTCGAATGTGTGTGTATGTGTGTGTATGTGTGTGTATGTGTGTGTGTGTGTGTGTGTGTGTGCGTGCGCGCGTGCTAGAGTGTCCTGTGTGTTTTCCTCGGTCTGCTGACCATGAGAGCCAGGAGGGGCCTTCTTTGCAGGGTGTGATCGTGTGTGTGTGTGTGTGTGTGTTACCTGTTTGATCTCCGGACAGACTCATGGCACTGCGGCTGCGGGCCAGGTAGGAGTGTGTGGGCTGCTGCAGGCGGTTCACCATCGTGTTCTCCCACGGCGACAGTGGCAGACGGCGCAGGCCTGAACACACACACACACGTTAAAAGTGGGCAAAGCTTTAAGCCAAAGCCAAAGAAACCCGTCAAAGCAGATTTTGAAATGATGCATAATTACTGCATTCGTTACCCATTCCTTCCCTCACACTGTGCATCACAGCAGCGTAGGTGAGCGCTAAATTTAAATGGTAAGCATGCACAGGCTGCCATGTTACACCTGCATGCACCGGTCTGTTTAATGTGAGAGGGAGCAAACAGCCTGGAGTGACGTGCAAACCAGGAGCAAACACAGGGAGGAGCGCATTCAAATAAACAGTGCAAGAACAAAGGACAGAACCCCATCTGTATCTCAAGAAAATAGTTTGGTTGACATTTGTATCTCTTTGAATTACCTCAGCATTTCATCAATTAATTGGGCAATAATTAAAGAGGGGCTGAAAGCTTATATGCAAGTAAGTCAAAGTCTTATATATGGCCATGCAGAGTTCTTAGTACCTGGGTTGGAATATTTGCATATTGTTCATACTGTTAAAAGTAACTTATTGACCAGAGCTGGGCAGTGCAAGAATTTGTTGATCTTCATGATAGATTGATGATTTGCCACTTGACATTTTGGAAGAAAGACAATTCATCGATCAGGCATAATGTTCAGCATTGGTAGCTCTGGTTAAGAAGCAGGTTGGTTGCAGCTTTTAAGGGGAAAAAAGATACAACTGGGCTGGAAACTGTATAAAGGAAGAATCTGTACCTACCATACACTGTATTCAAGCAATACATGGTTTGGCAGTTTGTTTGTACAGTTTGTATGTGTGTTATGTCTATAATTATGTGTATGTCTGAGTGATAAAAATGTGGGTGCCTATCTTTCAGCCGGGATAAAAACAGCATACAGTGTTCCCACAAAAACAAAAAGATTATCCTGCGGTGGATTAGAGAAAGGGGTCACGCTAGAGAGAAAAAAAAAAACCTTGATCCCTCTGATGAAACACACACAAGTGCGCGCACACACACACACACACACATATACATCCATTGACTGACAAACACATAACGCTGGAATTGATAATCATATTGAAACTGTCACAACATTCCATAAAGTAGGATTTATGAGTAAAAATTTTGTCAGACAAAATGTTAACAGTGAAATGTGTTTTAAGGTGCAAAGCTTTGCTGCCATAATTTATAAGGCATGGAGATGGAGCAGGATTAGACAGCTGAATATGAATGAATGTAGTTGAGTTTTGAAATAAATGTTGCTACTGTTGCTAGCGGATCATACATTTCTTTTTTATTTCACTGGAACAGTATGACGGATAATCATAGTTTCCTTTTAAAACTCCTCAACAGTTTCCAGCCCATGATCTGTTCGGCTTGCAGCATGATGAGTTGCGTATAATGTAATCAATATAAGGGACCAAACTGCCAAGGTTTCCCAGAAACACCTGTGGGTCTGTGGTGGGCGGTCTTTCCCTGGTGTAGGCGGAGTTTGGACTGAGCTTTGCTAATGGCAGGGGAAGAGGCTGTTCTCATCCGTAAGGCTGTCAGCAACATACGAACATCGAAGAATACATAAAAGATATTATCATTTCACTTGTTCAATTAGCCCTTAAAATGGTACTTAAATGGGTGGTGCCATGTTTTTCCCCATCAAAGTCACTATATTCCCACTAAATCTCATTTATTAAATAAAAGAAAAAACAACAATGAGAGCTGCAGAGCCTGTCACAAGACTGTAGCGGACAACAGATACAAATGACATTAGGTGCAATGAAAGGCAGACCATCACCAGCGGATATCGCCACGAATAATCATGGTGTTTGGGTGCAATGTTCATTCTTGTTACCTCGGTCTGGCGAGTGTAAGAGCGTGGCAGAGGAGGAGGAGAGACGCTTGGTAATGATTGGGTCTGCATGTTTGGACAGATTCATCGTGGACACTGACCGCCTGTCAGCATCTACAAACAAACAAACAAGCAGCACAATATAAACGAATCAACGACACACAAGATGGAGGGCCGTACAGACAGAGAAAGGGAGGGGTAAGAGAGAGAGAGAGAAAGAGAGAGCTGGAGCCAGCGGTTTCTCTTTGAAGGGTTACTCTAGTCTATGAGTTTTGGTTCAGTGAGGTTAGATATGGAGAAACTAGCTAAAGGAGAAAAAAAAAGCTTAGAAACAGGAATTAGTACTAGATGGGTCCTATGTCATCTACCAATGAAGTTAAAATGGTTTGAGTGGAGGCTCCTAAGGTTCTTAATTCTACTAGTTTTGGGGAAATGAGTTCAAGTCACATACTGGATTGTTACGTGCAATTAAAAAAAATCACTACTCATGCCATTCACAGTGGCCTACATTTACACTATTGCCAGTGTGCTAAAATGGTGCCATACAGTTTCAGTGCTAAAGCCGGCGTTCTAACGCTAGCTGCCTAACTGACACAGTACTATAATATTCACATTGGGAGGTCATTCCGTATCTGCGGTAGTGACTGAAAGCACTCTGCATGTGCTCCAGCCCAGCAAGGTCGAGTGGATAGAGGAAAGCCGACTCGACAAAACCTGGACCAGGAGGGGAAAGGACACGAGAGAGAGAAAGAGTAGAGAGAGGTAGATCGAGAACAACGGAAAGAGAGAGTGAGAGAGAGAGTGTCAGAGAGAGAACAAGGGAGAGTTTGAGAATGAGCGTGAGAGACAGAGGGAGAGAGAGAGAGAGAGACAAAGAGGCAGAGTGGGGTGTGAGTCAGCATTAACAACAGAGGGCAGCGTGACTGAAAGTTCACACATCAACATGGCAGAATAACACAGACACACAGACACAGGCGGACATACAGTACATGTTTATCAAAGAGACACAATCCCAGACATCAGGGAGACAACGTATTAAAATCATACAATACACCTGAAAGCATCGACACTTTTCTCACTACAGCAACAGTATCTCAACAGCAGCAGTGAGAAAAACTGAAAAAAGCACTTGGGAGACTTGATGAATCAGCATAATGTAGGCCAAAGAGGAAAAGCAAAGTTGTGTGTCTCAACATACTGTTAACGACTGTGAGAGTGCGCAGTGCATGCATCTATAATGTATGCGTGCGCTGCATGTGTGCCGGTAATGCATGAGTGCACATTTGCAGGAGCAGGTGTCGTGTGTGTGTTTGTGTGTATGTGAGCGTGTGTGATGTACCGGCTGGTGTGCTGGGTGTGTTTGTGTGCAACGCTCCTCCCCAAGACCAGCGGTTGGGTTTCTGTCTGGTTCTCTGGCTCCTCTCCAGAGTTCGACGTATCACCGCCTCATGACGAGCCTGCAGTCACGATAACAGCATCAGCATCAACATCAAGTGTCTGTCCAGTATTGAGCAGTCGTATAATGTATCAGCACTAATTAACCAGGTTAATTCCTTCCGCACTAGTTGTGCTTGGCTAATAAAAGCGATTGTGATTCTCAAAACAGGCTTAAAATGAAAGCAAAACTGTCCAGAACACACAAAAATTTTGTGGTGACTATTTTGTCTCCCTTTTACTAAGCATTTCATTTAATTCAACTGAAGAAGCAAAATGGCACACGTGAAAGCAGCAGTCATAAACATAATATACCTAGATGTGTGATAGTATTCCCAACTGTAAATATACAGTATACTGTGGTACTACAGAGTTAATGCATATAAACTGAACAGGGCAAGGTGTCATTTAATGACATACTTATGTGATGGCAATGTGTAATAAAATACAAACTAAATAGTTATCAAAGCCTTGGTTATCTGCCTATAGGTATTCCAGCAATGTGTGTGTGTATCTGTGTGCGTGTGCAAATGGGCCATAATAGTGTAGATAGCAGCTGCCACTAGAGTTCAAACTCCACTGACTACAGGGAAGGAGCATAGAGCATGTAAATGGTTCACTAACCGTAGATATTTATTAGCCTGTTCATGAGGATATTATTAGTGGAAGATTCTGGAAGAGTAACTTGACAGTGCAGCCATTGCGTTGCATGAAATTAGGAGAAAATTGCATGTGTGCGTGTGTATCTCTTGGTGGGTGTGTGTGAGTAAGTGAAGAGTGAATACATCTTGATGCACATGGGTGTAGAAGGAGTGTGTGTTAACTTATAAATTCAAGTATGCCCACTCCCCGGACACACACGCCACACACACACCTTGTCCTCCTCCAGTTTCTGCCGTCGTTTCTCGTCCACGGCGGCTCGTCTCTTGTCCTCCTTCATCCTCTGGTCCTCCAGCCTTCTCCTCCTCTCCTCCAGGTGCTTCTCATAGTGCTGCCTGGCTCGCTCCTCACGCTCCTGCCACTGGGCCTCCCTGGCAGCTGAGGAGCACGCACACACACACATACACACAATAATGAATTAGTGTAGGTACTAAGGGAGATGTACAAAAGTAGATACAATATGCTCAGTGAAAGCACATGTGAATACACGCCTGTGCGTACAATGACACACACACTGAAAAAAAAAAAAAATCATACAAGTGTACATAGCTGCACACACACACACACATAGGCTTATAGCAGCAGTGTGATGGGTCAGCTGTAGGTCATGTGACTAGGCTTTAGCCCTCAACACAAAGCAAATCCCTCGGCTAGGGGTACGACCACAGCACAATGCCACACACACACACACACACCCACACACACACTTCTAATTCAGCAACAAAAACATACAAACACATGCATGCCAACACATTCTATGACCTCTCTGTTGCTGTATGCCACTCACACACACACTCATACAAAAACACGCTGTCAACACACCAGCCTCCCTAAACCCTGTCCCATGGCCCGACCCATTATGTAACCAGGGCGCCATGGCAACAGGGGTGTCTGTCTGGCTCGGGCCTGGACTTTATGTAACGGCTAGGGACACGGGCGCTTCACCACAGCTACCAGTCAGACTCAGTCACGATATACAGTGGAGAAGAGGGAGAGAGAGAGTGAGGGATACATCTCAAGTCTTCCAGATAATAACTCACACACTCTCTCCCTGTCCCTCTCTCTCTCTCTCTCACACACACGCACACACAAAGTTGCAGAATACACACCAGTCTGCTTCTCGCGCTCCTCTCGGCGCTCGCGGGCCAATCGCTGTCTCTCATCAATCTTGTTGTAGAGCAACGAGTCTGCAGCACAAACACAACAGTAACATACATCTCACTGTATTTGCAAAGAAACTTTTAATGCTGACAAATGACAGATGTGCTTTAGTTTATTAATTGCACTTGCTATGGTTTTCAGAAACCAAGGCAAAGAGCAAAAACAGCTTGTCAGTGATTAAGAAAAATGACAAACTTCTGTTTTGGACCAAAAGTGAAGTTATCACTGCACCAGCATGTCGTACCTGTTTTGGTGGCAGCATTGTTGCTGGGGCTGTTGCTGGTGGTGGTGTAGGTAGGGGTGGGGGTCAGGGTCGGGGTCAGGGTGGGGGTGTACGTCTGTCCGGAACCCGCGGAGCTGGGACGGGTGGCTGGAAAGAGAAAGACAGGAGACAAGCGTCAATAGCATGACACTCTGGGAGAAAGACAGAGGAGGAGGGCAAGAGAAAGACAGACAGAGAAGGATACCCTTTTCACACACTTGACCTGGGAATATTATATGCAGACAACAACACATATACAGACATCGGCACAGAGAGACAGAGTGTGTCCATTAGGAAGATCCATCACTGAGGAGTTTCCAGGAAGACGCCTCATGCTAAAATCAGAATAATCATCCCCGGCTGTAAAACAGGTTTTATTGCCAAGTAAAATCACTCTCAGGAAGCTCGTCCATCAGCAGCACTGCCATGGGTCCGATCCTTTAAGAAGAAGTACCATGTTTGTCCGTAAGGGACTGCCTCATAAATCTAAATGAAAAAGGATGTGCCAAACCAAGTGCATACGCGCACAAATACAATTCACCACACAAACATGCACACAGTCTCCGGTCTTGATTGCTTCATAAATCCACCTCTAGTGATACACTGGCAGGCCTGCTGGAGGGGCTACAGTATATCTCACAACACTGAATCTACACAGCTACATAAACACAAGCCAGCACCTTTACCAGCACAGCACTGTAACACTGAGTAACACAAAGCACATCAATGAGACAGAATATCATAGGGAAAGAGAATGGTGTACTGTGGCAAAGTACTTATGTACACCAATATATAACTAATATATTCTACATAGTTTACACCTCTGATTACTGCTTTACTTACTATATCCCATGCAGGATGTAATATAATTCCCAATATAACTAAGAATTCCTAAAAATTCCTTCCAAAACTATTCTCCTCTTCTGTGAAAGAGTCTGACAGTCGATCCAACAGAACTTCATCAGATATTCTGTTCTTCCTAGCAACTCCTTTTTTAATTTGTACAAATACTGTAACTGCTGAGTCAAGAGCAGCACTTGCTGAATAGCTTATGCAAATCAGGCCTTGTTGCCAGTGAGCTGCCAGTGTCATCTCACCTCTGGCTGGGGGAAAATACCTCTTTTTGTGTTAACAGTCATCCAAGTAGTCTTTCCTCCAGGGTGAGTGTCAGCGTCCTCATCAAGTGACTCATACTACAGGTCATTAGGGTAAGATCGGATACATGGCAACATATGGTCTAAACACAGACAGAATGATTCTGTGCGTGTTGTTGCTTATAAAACCAAGGGAGAGTGAGAAAGAAAGTAAGCAAGTGAAAGAGACAAGGTATAAGAGTGAAAAAGATGGGTTTGGGGAGGTATGAGAGGGAGGTATGAGAGGGAGAAATATGGAGAAAACATATTCAACATTTAGGGCTATTGCAATGCAGTCTTACAGCCAGCAAAATGGGGCATAGGGATATTTTGCAGGCTATGTTCTCTATATTCTCATATGATCTGTCCCAGTGCATTGCAGTGTTTCCCAGCAGCTCAGAACTAGCCTATTGATTAATGTCACTCTATCAGGCCCAGAGTGACTCAGCACTTTCAGGACGGCCTCCTCCACAGGACATGGAGCTTAACACTGGGTCTAACTCTATAATGCACAAACACATAAGTCTGTCCTAAATGTGCAAAAATAAAAGGGGGGCAAACAAAAACAGAATTTGCTGTAAGGGCTATAAATTTGCTGTCAATACAGTATGATATTAACATTTAATCAACAAAGTAGACTTGTATATACAGGCATGCACCAACACACACATATCCAAAAGTGCACACTATATGCAGAGGTGAGCATGCAAGCCTCCACACACTCCTCCTTTGTGTGCAAGTGTGAGGTAGAGCCAGAGAGAGGCAGGTCTCCACAGAGATCAATCTGTCCCAGAAACCTGCAGACCAAAATAAATCAGTCCCCCTGACCCAGATTGGACCTACAGACAGACTCAACCATTACCAGGAACGGGTGGACTCTACCTGAAAGAGCATTTGCCACATCTCCCATTATACAATTCTGTTTCTCACTCCGTTCTATAAAATTTCTGTATCTCTTCACTTGTCATGTTAGCTCAGTGGGTCAGTTTATGGTGCCAGTGGAAGAGGGGAGCAAAGTACAGGTTACATTCTCAGTGTTATGAATTGACTTTCCCATGCTAGTGGTTGTCAATTGGTCCACCATGAGGAATGAGCTCAAGTGCACTTTTATATTGAATTTAAATATAAAGAAAATAATGTCAAACTTGCTGCATGTAACAATCAAAACTTCAATTGCATCGTCCTAATCTTACACTTATTTCCTCAAATTTAAGTTATGATGGTGCCCACAACTATGTTTCGGATGTCTTTTTGTATCATCAGATATTTACAATCAGTTAATTTGGTGTACTGTGACCAGGCACAGAAAGGATTGAGAACCACTGCACTATACCATGAGCCATGCATGTTATATGAATCTAGCCACACCAGCATTCCTGTCGATGTATTCACAAACATTTTGCCTCTGATGATGCAATGTTGCAAGTGACCCCATACCTCCTCGTACTTTGAAACTTCAATCCTTCACCTGAAACACCAACATCTTCACTCAACTGTCCTCCTTGGCAATGAAGGCAATGGAGTTGTTTGAGTATAGCTGTTTCAATCACCAAGAAACATCTGTTGCCAGATTTAAATAGACATTTAAACAGATTCTTGACAATGTGGCTTGTAGGAAATGTCCGTCTAGCCTAACTGAAAAACTGTCTATGTAGTCTCCACCCTGACACATAGGAATATTTTAACTCCCATTAAGACAATGCTAGACAAAAGCATGAGGTCATACCCGCAAAAGTATTGTATGTCACAGTCTATAGGAAGTCTATGGAGCTGTGTACACTAGCATTAACAAGCCTACATTGCCTCAGGTGCCTGGTTACGTAATGGCTATTGTAATAACAGGGAAGGCCGGGCCGGGCCGGGCCGGGCCAGGTTACACTAATGTCTAGTCAATGTATTCCTCCCTCTACACCCATTCTCCTCAAATAAAAGACTAGCTAATTAAGAGTGGGGCTTGTATCTCTTTTTAATGTGCTGCAACCAAATATTACATTGGTAATTTGTGCATGTTGTTGGAAGTTGATTCTGAAGTAACAGGTTTAGGTTAAGACACTGCACTATATCAATGTAAATGAGATGAAGCAAAGATTACTCTGTGTGTGTGTGTTTAATGTAACCAATGAGTCCAGGGTAGTGGCTCTTTAAAGAGTGCCTTCCACAAGAGCTCATATGACTATAAATTTGCATTAAAAAGACACATACTCACCCGCACTCACTCTCACTCTCTCTCTTTCTCTCTCTCTCACTCTCTCTCTCTCACACACACACAGAGTACAGAGCCCTTTCCATGAGTGCAAAGTCAACTTCTAGTGGGTGATGTAGTGGAGCTTCTGACATGCTGAGTGGGCCACGACAATAAGCCAGTGGTGACAGGCCAAGGGCAGAAAGACTTGGCTTTTCCGCACTTTGACAGCTCAAACTGAGACGCCGCAGTGAAAAGAGCTGGGAATGCTCTGAACCGTGCAAATAAGAAACAATCCACTTTCCTTAAAAAAGTGTGGCACAGAAAGACAAGGATGCAAGAGAGGGAGAGAGACAAGTGGAGAAAGACAGAGGGGGTGAAAAAACTATTTGTTACATATAATGAATAATAAATAGCTGATGTAGAACACTATTAAGCTTAGAAATATTGGAGGTTTTCTAGAGACCAAAGTAGTGGAGTGAATAGTAAAGAACAGTTACAAGTATCTAGCAATGTCAGTAAATTATGACTGATTAACTAATCCATGTATGTCTATGTAATCCATAGACTCCCACAAATCTATTACTTTTGAAACATCACTGAATAGAATAATATCCAGCACAGGAAAATATATGATGAAACTAAAATGATGAAAATAGGGTTGCAGAACCAAATAGCATTAAGATACATCAAAGAAAAATAGAATATAAATAAGAATATAGTAAAAGGAGGTTATATACAGTAGACGCAATGAACTGTTTTAACATTAGAAGAATGTATGAATAAAAATATTTGAAAAAGAATGGATTACAGCATTATGAGGTGTGCAAAATAACAGCAGTGAAACTTACTGAGACAATGAAAAAATGAAAGCAGAATGAAATAAAGTGGAAACATAAAAAATATCTATGTGTAATATATAACAAATTAGAGGAATATGAGAATATGAAGGAAAACAGAGCATCACATAGCCTACAGGATGTGCAAATATGTGCAACATATTCACATCAACAAGTCTACAAAAATCCATAAATATGTACAGAAAGTACATCTATGCGTGAAGATATCGCTTGTAAGACTATTCATTTAATTTACAGATGCAGATAACAGGAATGATTAGCCGATTTGGATGTGTGCACAGCTAGCTGCCCCTTATATAAAAAACTCTACATGTGATATACTGTATATCTATACATGTGATTTGGCACACATTTCCAGGACAGTTGATGGATGTGTGGTCAATTGATGCTATGTCAGAGGTGTGTGTGTGTGTGTGTGTGTGTGTATGTGTGATGCAGCACTATCTAAAGCCCTGTGAGTGACACATGGCTATTTCTGACAAACTGGGTTAAGGAGGGTTTAGCACCACATCCTCCGTCATCATCATTTATGGACATACTGAGATGGCACAATGTGCAAAACACAAACACACACACACATAAAGACATAAACAAAAGCACGCAGATACGCATAACACGCGCACACATACAGACACACAAAAAAGACAAGAGAATATAGACCTAAAATCCAGCTGTCTGCATCTCTCAGATGTTAGCTGCACCAAGTCAACAGTCAATGTTCAGATTTAAATTTTCATAATCTCTCAGAATCATGCCTTGAAATGACGTCTCTTCAGTAACCCTGCAGCAGCTCTACTGTTGCTCTGCATGGGCCGCTAGTTTCCCAGCTTGACCCAAGAAAACAAGGCATGATGCAACAGGAGGGTCACTCTGCCTGAACTTAAAAGACATCAGTGCAGATCCTGGGCTCCATTTTGGCTCTGCATAGCCCAGTGGCCCAGTCAGAGTTTACCAATTCAATAAAATGCAGTGACACTGGGGTCACCCTGCACACACAGAGAAGGGTCAAAGGTCATCCTGTGGCTGGGAGCAGCAGATGAGGCTGTATGCAGATCAGGGCTCTAGTTGGGCTAAGCTAGCGTTGCCCTCCAACAGGACCGTCTCGAGGAAATAGAGCTTACACAGAGAGGAGGAGATTGTGAAAAGTGACCAGAGAGATGTACACTTTGGAGACCCTGGATTTAAACTGGGACTGATCTAGGAGCTGTCATTAATAAAAAGCTGTAGCAGCTCCCATCCATATGATGCCTAAACCCTGAATGTAACAGGTCACACACATGCAGCATTTTGGAGGGAATTCTGGAAAAAAAACCTTTACTGCTAATTTAGCTACAAGAGTTAATCAGTAGTTTCTTAGTTTGTGTGCTAACGCTATAGTTATGCAGTGGGGAAAAGGGACCTATGGCTCTATGTATTCAAAGTTCACCTCTGCCCTTTGACCTTTCAGGTCAGGATTCAGCTCCCACACTTGGGAAAAAAAAGGGTCACTAACCTAACTTAGATTTCTCCACATCATCTCTTTCTCCCTCAGCTCCTCCCTCCCTACGTCAGGAACCTGGAGGGGTTTTAAAAATCGCTTCACCGCTTCCCCCTCAAACCAGCAAACCTCCAAAGGGGGCTTAGACCACTACAACCCCCCACCATCTGCCACACACACACACACACTTGAGCTCCAACCTCCCAATCCCCAAAACTCTCAGCTGAAAGAATATGAGAGACCAAGCCATCTTTAACTCTTTAGTAAGTCTCTTTACATTTGTACTTTAAACTCTAGACTCCCGCACATCTGCCATTCAGAGAGGAATTCAACAGCACAAAGGTCCAACAGTATTGTGGCATTGCTAAGACTCCTAATGAGGGAGGAAAACTTTTTTGTTTTAACAAAGTGGCTGGTAGAGTAGACAAACTTCCCATCTACAGCCCATCACTAAACTTAGGCTGGTGGCTAGTGTTAACTTCCCATCCTATTAAATAGTGTTGGCTTAGTGATGAAATATACAGGCGTTCCAAGGTCGAAGTGGAAGTCTTTACCTGGATTTTGGTTCATGATTCCGATCCCAAGATGGGACCTGTTGACCCTCTGGCTAGCGTCCCACTCCGTCTAGTCAGATCGGAGGGTTGGGATCAACGTTCCTACTTCCTGAAAACATCCCGCACACAAGATAATCCCAAATCCCAAATCCATGGTGCGATGGGGGGAAAACGGAGGAAAACGCAAAAAGAAGAAATCCCAAACCACTGAAAAAGGGACCACCCAATACTCAACTGTTTCCAGAGTAAAAGGGAAAGCAGGAAGGGAGAAAGGGAGGTCAGCTTTGGTTGGTGTCACTGTTGTTGCTGAGAACTGTGTGTGAGAGCCAGGCTGTGGCGACTCTCCAACCCCCCTCCTCTTCTCTGCATGTGTGTGTGTGTGTGTGTGTGTGTATGTAAGAGAGACAGAGTGAGACAGAGGGAGAGTGTGACTGTTTAATCTGCCCCTCCCTCCCCTATTGCTGGTGTGTGCATGTGTGTGTGTGTGTGTGTGTGCTCGCGCCCCACCCCCAATCTATCTGCATTCATCGGCAGTCAGATTAAATGGTCAGAGTTAGCGATTAGTGCGGTGCTGTCCTAGCCAGTGGGTAGCAGGCTAGCAGGGTGTGTGCCTCCTGCCTCCCCTGCAGCCTGAGAGGATTAGCCACCGCTAATGCTAAGCTAAACGCTAAGCTCCAGCCGGTGGAGGCAAGGGGCCAGGGGCGGGGGCCTCTAGCCCCAGGGCAGACACTCTGGCCTGGATGACAGGTGCCTGAGGTCTGGGTGCTACTAAGTACACCAAACTGCATTTACTTAACACTGCAGGTAGAAGGTTCAGCTTAGATGATGGCTGAATGACTGTTACTCTTTCATTTATCACTCACATTGTCAAATAAAACAGTTCTGATATTTCTTCTGCTATGTTTCTGGGATGTGGCACAAAGTTCTCATGTTCATTCCTGTCATCCTCTGTAATCCCTCTACATTCCTCTAGAGGAGTTAGTCACCAACTTCATACTAATTTTAAGTTTGATCCAACTATCTATTTTAGATATTCATCAACCTAAAAAACTATCTATTTATCATATAGAGATGAGAAGGAATTGTGAACAGAGTTGAGGGATCAGGATGGCTAGTACACTAAAATGCACTCCTAAACTAAGTGATGTTTTCCTCCTTTCTCTGTGTTTCATAGCTTTATGTTAATTGGTAGGTTGTGCTTGGCAGTACACCAAAATGAATGTTTAAAGGAACAATACACCCCAAAACGGCATTTTGGGGTGAACTATGCCTTTAACTAAGTGAGTGAGCCTAATAAAGTAAAGGGTAGTGTAACTCAGTGTTTTAAGTTTGAATCATAAGACAAAATATTAAAGAGCGCGAGTCAGTGCTATACAAAGGTCTGTTGACTAGTATCTTCCCTGCATAATGGAAGTCCTTTCTTCATTTCTCTCGTTCTGTCTATTCCTCTCTATTATTTATGGCTTAAGTGCGCTACACATGAATGCTTGTCCTCTTGAGGAAACTGTAAAGACCTTAGCATGAGAATGGTAATCATCGACAAGATTAAGAGAAAAGAATATTCAATACACCATAAATCATCAGATCAAATTATTTTAAACTCTTAAGTATAAAGCTGTTGCGGACACAAATCATGATGTCAGCCAGATGGAATCAGGTTGCCTCATTAATTATTGTGATAATGATTTGAGCTTAGAGTAACATGGCGAAAATTTACAAAAACGTATTTTCAATCCTCCCTCCGCCTCCCCAAGTCAAAGATCAAACCCAATCAAGGTCTTTGTTACACAAATTAAATTGTCTCATATCACTATCAACAAGAGCGAGGAGACTGAAAAGAAAGAGGAGAAAGAGGGGTGAAGGAGGGGGACATCAGGAAACACAGAGGAAAGAATCAAACTACTACTAAGGACCAAAAAAAACTGTGCTAACTGGGAGAAAGAAACTCTTACTGTATCATGGTAAAACCACTCCAAACCTACTGTATGTAAGCATTGATGGACTGGTCAGCTGAAATGACATACCTGCCTTATATCAAGTTTTCTGAATTCCAATCATGCAGATGTGCTCCCCATTTACAATGAACCTAAAAAGCTTGATTCACTCTCACAATACTTGTTGACCCACATTTGGCCAAACCGCAAGGCCAATGAGTTTGAGATTCACTCTGTACTGCATAGTTAATACTACACCACCCATAACACCCAGCTCCTTCCACTCCCTATAGTTCACTACTAAGGCTTTAGACCTTAATCCCAAGTCAGACAGACAGAACAGGACACTGGCATCAACTGGACTGGACTGTGGGCCAAAAGACAACACAACACGACCGGCCCTCATTAATATTGAGTTGGGAAGGAATTACTTTTGAAACACTAAACATTTGCTTTAATGTTTTGCAAAAAACTACAAATAGTAAAATAAGCAACCAAATTATCTAAAAAGGCTTTCAGATTTTTCAGTTTTGAAAGCAACCCCAAATGGCAAGTAAAAGTAAATGTTAAAGTTATTGTGCACATTTACACCTGCTGTGATTGCAGTCAACACATGCTGTCTTGCTGAGTGACAGCTGTGCTTGCCCATGCATTACACCCACACAGACATTTGTGAAGTGGACTGCACCTTCACTCTCATCTTCTGCCCTTGTGTTGACCCAATCTTGCCTTGTCAGCTGGTTTCTGACACACACACACACACGCACACACACATAAACACACACCATGCTTTCTCGTCGGACCTGTCAGTCAGCTGTCTCTGGAGGGCTGAGTTTGATAGATCAACAGGGCTTTTCCTCCACAACTGCCTAATATGTATATATATATATATATATATATATATATATATACATACACACACACACACACACACACACACACACACACACACACACACACACAGCAGCCTCCTCTAAACCTCACTGGCAGAGCATGCCAGTGGAACACAATTACTTCTTCACTATCCCAGGTCCTGGCACGCAGTCATTCACTATCACTGCCTTTGGGCGGAGAAAGCGCTTCTACACACACAAACACACTTTCATGCTCCGCCATTTCAGATACTTGAGTATTTTTCACATTTTCATTGTCTATTGCTGTAACTCTCTAGAGGCTGTTAAACATTTCTCTGGCCCAGTGGCCCTTCTCTGTCCCAGATACTGATGCCCCACACACTCTCCCTCTCCCTCCCCTCTCACACACACACACACACACACAGTTAAGAGTTTAAACCTAGTTTGAACAAGCTCAAATGCTAGAAAGTACCTACCGAAGCATGCAAATCCATCGTGCCCTCCACCCCACACCCATCACTCCCATCACTCATCCTCTGTCTTCTCCCTCCATACCTCTTTTCTTCCTCCTGCATGCCTCTCTCCGTCTCTGTCCCTCCTCTTCCTCTGTGATGGTGAAGAGGGCAGGGATGGCTGAACGGCTGCCTCCCTTCCTCAGGCTCCCCTTGCCCAGTGGGCACCCACCGCCTCCTCCTCCTCTTCCTCCTCTTCCTCGTCCTTTAGCGTCTGGCATAGCCTGCCCTTTGCTAACCCTCTAGCCCCTGGCTAACTCACCCACCCCTGCCCATCCCACCCTGCGGCGGTGGGTGGGAGGGGGCAGGTCAGTGGAGGACGCCAGAGGAGGACAGCGGTGTATGGGGTCACCCCTAAGCCTTCTTCTCAATGGAGACCTGGATGGCTAACAGCTAATGCTAACAGCTAATACACTTCTGTGGCTGCACGCTGCTCTGCTGTCTGAGAGACAGGAGGGAGAGAGAGAGAGAGAGAGAGAGAGAGAGAGAGAGAGCGAAGAGGGCAGGAGAGATAGAAGGCAAAGAAAAGGGAAACAGAGTGGAGGATGGAGGGGGGAGAGAGAGCGAGAGAGGCAAAGGAGAGTAGAGTATGAAACTAATGGGATGGGAAGAATGCAGAGAGATGGCGAAGGAGAGAGCGAGAGAGACAAAAAGCGCAGCTCACTGTGCCATGTCCATACAGCCTGCGACAGCAGTGCCAGGAGAGAGAGAGAGAGAGAGAGAGAGAGAGAGAGAGAGAGAGAAAATCGGAGAGAGAGAGAGAGTCTCTGAGGATGAGCTCTTGTAGTCTGGCTTAGGAAAGAACACTTAATCCACAAGACTGGACCGGTCGAGAGCTGGTGGGATTGCACTCCTCATTTCCAGTCTTCACTCTTCTCTCTCTCTCTTCATGAGATGCTGCTGTCAAGCCTGCTGCTGCTACTGCCTCCATCTACCACCCCCTTCTCCCTCCTCGACTCTCTCTTGCTAGGTTAGCCCTGTAAATGCAAACTTGGCAGAGGAAGCACGACACACAGGCACTGGTTATACACACACACACACGGGCCTACAGACACACTGGTTGTAAAGGGCAGTGGGGCCGTTAAAATATTCAGTGCGGATCCAAGGGTGGAAAGTGAGCCGGTACCGGTGTAAGGGTTTCCCTGACGACAGCAGCATGTGGACGGATGACGCAGCAGAGTGGGAGCAGGCACAGGCTATAGCCACACTTTAATATAATGTACACACATAACTATGATACACGCATACACACACACACACACCAAATCAACCAATGCAGTATTGCACCTGCCCCAGTGCAAGGGGTGTGTTCACAGAGCACATGGTATACGGCTCCTCCCCATTTCCCACTTAAAGGCCCATTAGTCTCTAAGATGCCATGGTTGTAAATATGAAAATCATTCATGTCTAGCAGGCTCTCCATGGGAACAGAATGACATTGAGAAGAAACAAGCATGTATTGCAATCAGTGTTTATATCTGAGCGTCGGTGCCAGATCAGTCTATGACTCATACACATGAAGCTGGTGTTGCAATTGCACTGCAGTAGTGCAACCTGAGCTGCACTTAGTTAATACACTGACCCTGCATGTGCACATACAGAATGCACTGAGGATGACAGAGAGAAAGAGAGAGAGAGAGAGAGATGTGCTGAGCTCTCAGTTTGACTTGGCACAGACACACAGGAGGAAGAGGGTGCCATGGGAGGGAGTGAGGGAGGGGGCAGGAGAAATAAACCAGGAGCAAACAAGTCCTGACGTTTGGCAGGACACACACACAATAACAGTACAAACATCAGACCTAAGAACAGAAACCATATGGCCTTTCCCTTTATCTTTGTGTGTGTGTGTGTGTGTGTGTGTGTGTATATGTGTGCATGCACTTATCTGACATTCACCAACCTAAATACACACAGGGATTAAACGACTTCCACCACCATGACAGCTCAAAATCTTACCGCCACCAAGACATAGTGGCTCCCAACGAGAAGCAGCATGATGACTAAGGATGTAACTGTTGGCAGTCATGTTGGCTCAAAAGAAACCACTACAGTTGCACTTTGTTTCATGTAGCTGGTCATACATTTAGGTAAACCCCTCATGATGCCACAGTTAATTGGATCTTTGATACAGATATGAACAGCAGCTTATTTTAGATGTGTTCATTTGTTAAAGTGTGCCTTGAGGCTTCTTGAATGATTGAGGACAAGCAGCTTGTTAATGAGGCTACTTCATCTTAAAGCCTCTTGTGGTATAAAATGCAGTTAATATACTGGACCTGAAATACAGTTGTATGGCCAAATTATGTGCCTAATGTCCACTGTGTAGGCCTGTTACACATGTATGCATTTTTCATGACTTTTCAGCAGTGAACATAGTATATAATTCCATTTTTTTTAATATTTAGAATAGAATAGAATAGACTAAAATATACTTATATTGTAAAGCAATTCAGGACATTCTTCAAACTCTAAAGACCTCTGCTTTGCCTCATCTCCTACATGTACACACATACAGCACAAACACACACATTCATGAAAGAGCAATCTGATCTTTGTCCCCGCAGCATAGAGTAACACTGTAACCCTACACTCAGACTTTAACCGGATAGGCTGGGCTACACACCCTTCTCACACATTGCCCTATTGAGAGAGGGAGAGAGCGCGAGAGAGAGAGAAAGAGAAAGAAAGAGATGGGAATGGTTGTTCTATAAAGAAATCAATAGTAGCCTATGTAAGTAGTATGTTAAAGCTTGAATCTGTATATTTTTTGCCACAGTAAATTGCATGATTAGTGCCCAGATATGGTGGTTACGTTCACCACCTCTATAGAGTCGCATGTATGCCCCGACTTGCAAAAGCTAGAATACCAGAACACCAAATTCAGCCAACAAGCAGGAGGAAAGAGATCTCTAAGTGTTTTTTTGGACCGTGCTAATGCATTCTGTTCTGGACCACATAACCTATTGGGGGAGGCATTTAAGTTCCACACACCATCAAAAATTTGGTCAGGGCATATTTTCAAGATATTCAGACGCGTTTAACAACAGAGTTTACTACAGCTTGGCAGCATCTGGAGATAGGCATAATGGAAGGGATTCCCCTCTTGCTTTCACTGTGGCAATGGAGATAATCATTAGGTGGGGAAAGGCTGTAGGGAGGGCTGCAGCTCTTCCCACCAATCAGGGAATATATGGACGATAAGACTACTGTGACTACTGCAGCACTTTGTACCAAAAGGTTACTGAAGTTACAAATGGAATGATAACCTGATTTGGGCTAGGATGAACGTTAAGCCGATTAAATCCAGGAACATCTCCATTGTCAAGGGGAAACTGGCAAACAAAAGGTTCTACAAAGATTAGGAGGCCATTCCAACAGTTTTAGAGAAGCCTGTCAAAAGCTTAGGAAGGTGGTATGATGTGACCCTAATGAAAAGGAGCAGATTCGGTAGCTAAGGCAGGAGGTAGTTAGAGGCATTGAGGGCATGGAGGGACAGGAAAGTTAGAGTTGCAGTGCCTAATGTGGCCCTTGACTGTATATGAAAACCTATATCAAAGGTAGAGAAGTTAGAGAAGCTAATTAACTTGTACGTGAGGAAATGGCTCCCATAGTGTCTTAGTAGTGTGGCTTTGTATGGGAAGGGATTTTGGAACTACCTATATTAAGGAGGGGAGTTGAAATGTACATGTATGGAGGCAAACTGAAACTGAAGGTGTCTGGCAGCAGCAACTTTAAGCAACCGGTTAGAAAATAATTTGTCAGCTGATAGGAAGGAAGATATTAAAACTGGTTGTGTCCATGAGGGAGAGAAAATGAGGAGGGAAGCATTTTTGTGCATGTAATAGGGCAGCTGAGGGAGGGCAGAAATTGTCATATTGGTGGTAGGTTTGGAGAACAGCTGATAATCTGAGCAGGATATAGTGAGCACTACCTTAAAGCCAGACTTAGTGGTCAGAGACACAGTGGAAGACACAATAAATGAGGCATAAGAAAGGAAAATGCTCAAGAATACCAAGTTAGCAGCAGGATTGGAAAGCTACAGTGCACCCCATAGAAGTTGGATGTAGCAAAAGTTACCTTAAATTCACGTTTAGGTGAATTAGTCATTCATGGGTAGAGCTTAAAGCCGACAATAAAGGTGGAGAGAGGAAGAGGAGAAAGCATACCACCTGGGGAACAAAGTTGGTAAGGTGTTACAGTGCTGATATGTTTACTGGTGTATTGGTTTGTTACCATTTGTTTGGTAGTAAAATGCTTGCTGGTATATTTTTGTTAGTAGGTTATATTTGCTGGTTACATTAGCTGTTTGAAGCCAACACAGTCAACTGTCCTATTATCCTATTGTTGTTGAGACTAATCGCGAGTAAATTATTGAGTAACATTGTGAACTAGGTGTGAGGTGCACCACCAACAGCCACCCACTCAACCCTCCAACATCTTAGGTGGTTAGTGAATGATGCTGCCTGTCTGATGGTCCTGTAGATCTATATCGGCATAACCTGATGTCCTCTACCGTAACCATTTCTGGGTTAGTACATCATTCTTTTAAAATCTGAATTTGGCTCCTGTATGAATGCTTGCCCTGGGTTATGACACAAGGGATTGCTACATCACACCATGTGTATTGGTAACTGACTGTTCTCCATGATTTATTTGCAACATGAAAATAAACACTTTTACCATAGGCCTCAAGTGTTTGACCTGCATCTGTCACCTTTCATCTTCATCTTCATCTTTAAACTAGTCAGCTCTAATTTAGTTGGACCCTGAAGCAAACTTCTCCACACTAATCAAACAACATTATGTCAAACTAGCACTTACAAAAAGTGAAGCAACTGGAAGTGTGCTTGCTAACCTTGAAGGATTAAAAAGTAGAATTCAGGAATTTCTAGCGTTTACCGCTTACCATTCACCTCAAATAATGAAACAACAGAATATCAGCCAGTGCCTGAGTGTATCTACACTGTGTTGTTACATGCAAACACGTGTTCCATTGTGCTATTCCTGTGAAGCTGAAATTTCTGACTTTTCAAAGTGTCTGGAATGCAGCACTGGAGACTAAGAAAACTAATAATGAAGAAATACTGTGGGAATAGCATGAGTATAGGTATGTCAGTGTTTCAGTTTTCTCCTCTGATTTTATTAGGCCTGTTTGATAATGGAAAACATTTTTTCCCCTTTTTACTCATAAGAAAGCTACTGAAATGTTGCTAAAACTTATAATAAGCCACAAGAGACCATGTACAGTGACTTTAGAGCAGCTAAGGCTTTGTCAGGCACAATGTGAATGGTAGGCTATCTTATGGAGGTAACACACCATTCGCCTACATTAAAAAAATATTTTTTTGTATCTGTAATTAGGCTATTAGATGGGCTATAATATGCAGTATTTTTCCACCAAAAATATATATTCTAGTTGTCGAACAGTAAACAAACCTGTTGCTAGTTGCATAGGTGCACAAGTGCCGGTATGTTTAGTTATTTTCAGGAGGCGTATTCATATTTTAATTAACTGTTTGGGTCACAGGTGCGTTTATCGAGTATTTACAACGGCTCGAGCATGACTCAACCAATCAGAACCGAGGACCAGAAATATCCGTTTAACAATAAACGTTAGGCAACAGTAGTAGGTTATCCAATGAAGTATAGCCTAAAGACATATTGAAACTTCAGCAGCTCCTGCCACGTTCAGGAAAAGCCTCTGGCCATTTCCATAAATTCACCTGTCACGTCAACTGCAACTCAAGGGGGCATTAACAAGTTCACAAAATGTCAGCAACAGGTGTCGACCTGCGCAGGAAAAGCTGGAAATGTGTAGCAAAAACAGTAACAGAGGTAAAACGGTAAAGATTTATAAGTAGTTTTGGGGAACAAGTCGTGTTTGATAACTGTAAATCAACCGGTTCGGTGAGTCGGTTGATAGTTAATCCCATTCCCGTGACCGGTTTGCGCTACTTGCAATCTCTCTTAATTCTCGTCAGCGTTCAAACATTTAGAAAAACAATTACAATGCCATCGCTGACCAGGATCTCATCATTTACTTGACACGTACTTCCTCAAAAAAGTTTGTTAAAGTAAACTTTGGTGTCGATAAGAACTCACCTTGGGACTCGGTGGGAGATGCGTCGCTGCCATCCTGGTCCGCCATTTCTCCTGACGTCAGCTGAGAGGGATCAGCGGCAGGAACCCAAGGGACTTGGAATGGCCCGTGCGACAGGCTGGGCACCCTCCTCCGGACAGGTGGGGGACGACACACAGAAAAAAAAACAATATAGCAGTATGAAAATAAACAGTAGCCTATTATAATGATGATAATAATAAGAATGATGATAATAAGAAGAAGAAGAAAAAGAAGAAGGGGCAGATTAAACTTTTACTCTTCTCTCTCTCTCTCTCTCTCTCTCTCTCTCTCTCTCTCTCTCTCTTTCTCATACACATCTCTCTCTCTCTCTCTCTCTCTCTCTCTCACACACACACACACACACACACACACACACACACACACACAGCCTCTCATTAGTGATTAATTTTGCCTCAGTTTGGGCCTTGTGCACCTCAATAAACTGAAGCTATTTACCTGCAGACTTTGTCGCCTGCTTATTTTTAGAACTGTGAAATCCAGTTTGCTCCTATCGCCTTTCTCACTGAATAGAACTAAAGAGGATTTTTACTGTGTTAAAATGCACTGCTTGATAAGTTGAAATAGGGCTATGTTGGAACATACTGTATCTTGGGCCTATACAAAGTATTATGCTGACATCTACTGGCAATCTGGCCACATTAATATTAAGTCAGTGCCTTGGCCAAATACCCATTAGATAACTGTGCAGGAGCTCTTTGCAAGACATTAAATAAATGTCAAACTTAATGAAAATTGGAGACAAAAACAATTTATTTTTGTTCATGAGATCTATGGAAGCTGATGAAAGTTTAAAACCCACATCCCTTTTCCTCTTTTACCAAAAATGGCAGCAAGTTACATCTGATGATATAATGGCCCTACTTGCACTTTATTGAAAGTATCATAGCACATTTTTAGACTTATCATACCTTGTGTTCTGCACATGACAAATATTTTCTAGGTAACAATACAACTACCTTATTGTGTTGTTCATTGTAACTACCTGCAGAGGTATTCATTCATTCATTCATTCATTCATTCATTCATATTCTCTTCCTGCTTAATTCCTTTCAGGGTCGCAGGGTGCTGGAGCCTATCCCAGCATGCATTGGAAGGCAGGGAGATGCCCTGGACAGGTCACCAGTCCATCACAGGACTAACACACATAGACAGACAGATGGCTATTCACATTCATATCTGTAGGTAATCTTGAGTCTCCAATCCACCTGACTTGCATATCTTCAGCCTGTGGGAGGAAGCCGGAGCAGCCGGAGGAAACCCACACTAACACAGGAAGAACATGTGCAGCTTTTATTTTGAAGGAAACATGACCATTTTACAGTTTAAGACTCAGTGTGCATCTGTATGAATGAACAGAAGATTGCCAGAAAACAATTTATTATATAAAGAATTCAGAACCATGAACACATTTATTTCACAGTGTATTTGGACAGTCGCCTCCTCTCCCAGTAGAAAAGATAAAGCTCTACTCTTTGCATACATTTATCTTAACATTTCAAATCGCTTATTTACTGGTCCATTTGACAAAGAATACATTCTTATTTATACCAACAGCCTGCAGAAATAACATTCACAACTGACCACCAAGCAGCTCGTTCCGCAACTTGTTCCTCTCCCCTACCCCCTTTCCTAAGGGATTCAAACCAACAACTCAACAGTCACAAGCCCACTTCTCTACCCTTTAGGTCACTGTCATCCCATGTAGTTTGCATTGGTTACTTGTGAATTGTGAGACATTACAGGGAGTACTGCTGTTGTCCCATACTACCAGCAGAGGGAGCACTATTCCTACTGTAAAAATCCTAATTTATCAAAACCAGTTTCATTCCTTTTATGGGGGTTGAATGCCTATCTCATTAGATTTTTTTTTTT
Organism: Centroberyx affinis; assembly: GCF_046629955.1. Taxonomy (NCBI): domain Eukaryota; kingdom Metazoa; phylum Chordata; class Actinopteri; order Beryciformes; family Berycidae; genus Centroberyx; species Centroberyx affinis. The sequence goes on along the minus strand of NW_027281872.1, from coordinate 241,604 downwards.
GGCACATTAATATGATAATTTTAACACCATCACATTCGGCTAATATTGAAAATGTCTAATTGATGGAATAGAATATGGGGTTTAATGGCCTGGATATTTATATGCACGCTTTACATCACATTGTAAAAGTAATCAATCTACAAGAAAATGGATTGCATTAATATCATTCCCTACTATTAAATCATTGAAAGCTTGTAATATTGTTGACGTCCCCTTTGTGCTGAGTGTTTCACCTCACACTTATCCTTCTGCAAAGAGGCATTTCAAAAAGGCAAAATGAGAAGTGAGACCAAAATAAAACAGACTAACGTTATTTCAACCAACCCAATTATATTTGAGCAAGGATTTAGTGTTCCTGGCTGAATATGTATGCTAATCTCTGTTCACATCGTTGCTATTTGCCAGAATGTGCAGGCTTTACCCCCCTAGACCCCCAGTATGATGGCTGCTGATTGGTGCATGGGAAACTGTAACCAGGGCAACCAGCTGTTTGGCAATTCCTCTGGTGGAGGAGGAGGAGTCAAGAGATGCTGGCCTGTAGATATGGGGTGGAATGTCTTGAAGCATGGTTATTTTACTCACATACTCACACACTGACACACACACACACACACACATGCACACACACACACACTTCTGAGCACCTCTGTGGCATCTGTTAGGGCGGGAGATAGAGAGGATGGGAAAATGCTGATGGCAAAACAGGGAGCGTCACTCTTCCTCCTCTGCCCGAATGCTCTCTCCCGGGTCTTGGGATTTCTCGCTCTCAAAATTCTCTCTCTCTCTCTCTCTCTCTCTCTCTCTCTCTCTCTCTCCCCCCCTCTTTTTATCTTTCCTCTGAGGTTTAACCCAAGCCCCTTTCATCTCCCTGTTTGTTTTCCAGACAAAATACCCCCTGCTCCTCCTCTTTTATGTGTTTACTGTCTGCTTGTGTGTGTGTGTATGCTTGATTTTGTTTTTTTTGTTTTGGTTTGTAGTCTGTATGTCTGTTTGTCAGGCTGCACAGGAGCTGAGGAGGTTAGTCAAGAGGTAGAGGCGTAAGTCAGTAGGTGGTGGTTAGGCCTGAGGTGAAGTTCAGGGTCCTGTGTGTGTGTGTGTGTGTGTGTGTGTGTGTGTGTGTGTGTGTGTGCGCGTGCACCCTCAGCATGACAGCTTGCTCAGATTGTCTGTAATTGGTTCCCAGGGGAATGAGATCTTGGAATTCTCTCTACAGAGGAAGGATGCCTTGATTGCTCATCAATAAATCCACACCATGAAAGAACACACACACACACACGCACGCATGCACGCACGCACACACACACACACACACACATACACTGTCTGTGTCGGATGCATACACACCTGCTGCCCTTGAGTTAGGGGGTGTCTGGGGTTCTCCTTGACCTAAACGGGGACATGATTTGAAGGGAATAGATGTCAGACATTTCTAATTTGGAAGTCTGATCCTCTGTTGATTAATGCTCAGGGCTCTTCATGGAAGACCATAATCAGCTAAGAGGGAGAGGAGGAGGGAGGGAGAGAGAGAGAGAGAGAGAGAGAGAGGTAGAAATGGAGGGAATAAGCAGATCGAGGAACTGATTGATCTTGAGGGCAAGACCCCTCTCTGCTCCTCACTGATTCATTTGGATTAATTTGTGTGTGTTTTTGTTTGTTTGTGTGTGTGTGTGTGTGTGTGTGTGTGTGTGTGTGTGTGTGTGTGTGTGTGTGTGTGTGTGTGTGTGTGTGTGTGTGTGTGTGTGTGTGTGTATGTGTATGCACAGGACCCAGAGCATGGGGCCAGTGGAGATCAGGGCAGAGGTCAGATAAATTCCCAGATTTAGCGGGCTGGTTTAACAAGCAGGGGATGTTATTACAAGCACCAATCCAGGGACAAATTGCATGTTTTTGTGACCAGACGGAATACATCAAACTCTCTGATTAGGACCTTATTCTCTTATAGTCAAGCTGCTTTGATATAGAGGAAAATGGTAAATATCATTATCAATTTCACCATTAGAATGACTACTAATACTTTTTTATGTATTAAGACCATTGTCTTTCTCCACAACCTTTCCTGTATGACAAGACATCTGATTGGTGCATTAACACATCAGTGTCACAGTCTGTCAGTGGGCAATTATGATAGGAGAGATCTTATTAAAACATAACAAAACATACTAATGCTAATATAATAAGTTCAGTTTTGCATGGACTGCTATGATATAGTGATGTACTGCCAAATAGCCACATGCAGCAACACATACTCTGGCATTTAGTAATGAGGCACGTTGTTGCATAAGCAGTGCTTATATGTATGCATGTAGTATTTTAGAAGCTAGAGAGCCAGAGAGCTGAGATCACACTCACACACGCTGCTCATTAATAATTATGGTAACGCTTTATTTTGCTAATTACAGTGTTTACTAATTTGCAATTATGGGATAGTAGTAAAATAACAATGCTGTAGTTACAGGGTAACAATACAATAATAATAATAACAATAACAATAATAATTTTGTAATTATAAGATACTTATGGTGTAACTATTTTTGTAATTACTGCATACTTAAAAAATAATTATAGGGTACAATAACGTAAGTAGTGGGGACAAAACAAATGTTATCGGTGCTTGTTCCCTGTAGTTATGGAGTAAGTATTTAGACCCTATATTGTTTTATAAAGGATTATGAAGGTTTTTATTTTACATTTTATATTATAAAATTGACATATTTGATATTTCATCTCAACATACTGTATATTACATTCAATAAAGCTCTTGTATGTTCAATTAAGTCTGTCACTGTGTGTTGAAGTTCCATATTTTTTGTGTATGCTAGATTGTTAGAAATGTTTAGAAATGGCCTTTTTCCAGTGCATGAACCTTTAAGCACCAATAACAATTGTTTTGTCCCCCTAATTACGTTATTGTACGCTGTAATTATTTTTTTAAGTATGCAGTAATTACGAAAACAGTTACACCATAACTACCTTATAAATCTCTCAGAATTACAAAATTGTTACCCCTTAATTCCCAGACTTCTTGTTTTGATACCCTGTAACGACAGCATTGTTATTTTATTAGTAGCTACACCATAATTACAAACTAGTTACACCATAATTAGTGGGCTGTAAAATAAAGCGTTACCATATATTTTATGCTGTTGCCACAAATGCACTGTGGGACAGAGCCTGGACTTGTTTTTAACTTCTGTTTTTGTTACTTTTCCTTTAAGACTGACTGCATCTTCCTCTATCTCCATTTCTCTGTCTGTCTGTGTGTGTGTGTGTGTGTGTGTGTGTGTGTGTGTGTGTGTGTGTCTCTCTCTCTCTCTCTCTCTCTGTCTGTCTGTCTGTCTGTCTGTCTGTCTGTCTGTCTCTCGCTCTCCTCAGAATACCTTCCAAGCAGCAGACAGGACCGTCTCTCCATAGCAACATAATGTCATTCATGTCATCGTTTGACCAGTGAGACCAGCTCTTCCAGCCTCGCCGTTCATTTCCACATCTCATTCATAAAACAAATGCACCAGCGAATCAGAGGGCTCCTGCTGCGTTAACCTGCCCGGGAATACCAGGCCGTGGTCTCTGATTGGTCACTCTTTTTGTTATGAGGAAATATAGGTCAGTGTTTTTGACAGAGATAATTCAAGTGTGAATCATAACAGAGTACCAAACCTTGAATAACCCTTGCAATTTTAGCGATCTGCTGTGGCAAACTTATGTTGTTTATGCTTGTTGTTGTTGTTTTCATATAAGGGACAAAGCATATAACCTGTGTTGTTTTGGTGGAATGATGATAAAAACCTGTTTAATTATCTTTCTCTACAGTGTGATTAACCAGAAGCAGATGGTGTTATGGAGAATGATCTGAACTCACCCTCACAGACAGACAGACCCCCGACCAGGGGTCTGGGGTCCTTTTGTTTACACTAAGCTGTCTAAGCTGATACGTCCATATGATATGTCAAGAGAGGTCATTAATTCTTTTTCTCTTTCACATGCACACACGCACGCACACACACACACACACACACACACACACACACATACACATTCAGCTGTATAGCGATAATGCATGCTGCATCTGGGTCTGAGAACCTTCACAGCTGACCAATCGTATCCCTTCATCCATCTGAGGATGCACAGAAAGGGCCAATCACAGCAAAGAAAACAAACCTCAAAAACAACCACTTCATATACAAACAAGCTAGCAGACATATGGCTATGTGGTGACCGGAGTAAATAGAGCTATTAATTCTAAATCCCTGCAATTAATCCCTCGGGTGGTCATGGCAGTATAGTCTACAGAATGTAGTATTTTCTATAGGATAATCCAGGCAGCCACTATGCTGGATCGACTTAAGACCAGCTGATTATCAATAAGACATTAAATACAGGACAGTTAGTTAGATGGACTCTGTGTGCATCCTCAGTGGAAATACTAACACTGTCTATATTAATGTTGTGTAATGTTACAGTGCTACAGAACCTATACAGAATTAGTGTCTATAATAGTGTTCAGCTTCTACCGTATCTATACAGTATCTATATTAATGTTCTGATGCCACTATACAGTGTATGTATAATAATGACTCATTTGTTCAAATTTAACAAAGGAGGTGGTGAGTGGGTCATTCATTCATCCCCGAAAAGTTATTTAGTTAATAGGTAAAAGTGTAAAATACAGTATTTGGGGATATACCAGATGGATGCCATCTCCCTTCATCCATGAAAACTACCACCAGCAGCGATAGTAGTTACTGAACTGAATGCAGGTAAAAAGGCCTTGAACTTGATCTTAATACACTTCCTCAGACAGCAACACTAAATAAAGCAGCTCTTGTTCTTCAGTCACATCTGCTCTGCGTCTTTGCCTCCAGCAGTAGTAGTGGTAATAGTAATGGACGACATCGGCAACAAAGACTGTGTGGTCTTGCACACATCTGCCATTTATGCTTGAAGAATGAGAGTTGTAACATTTATGTCTGGAGTGCTGGAACATTGAATGGGCTCGGCGGAGTGAAAGTAAAGAGATTCCCAGGAGATGAACTGCACATTTTGCAACACACACACACACACACACACACACACACACACACACACACACGTGCATGCCATGCGAGTGTGATGTGTGCATGTGTGTTATACAGTATTTATAAAGTCAAGAAAGGAGGTTATTCTAGATTCTAGCCTTCAGATGTTCTTGAGGTTGCGATACACTAACACAGTAGGATAAACCATAGAAAATATCCAAAACTCATAATCCTGTTGAAAAATACTTGATTTTGAGGGACTTCTTTTTGTTTTCTTTTGATTTGATTATTTTTTTCCTGGTGATGTAGCTCCCTCGACTGCACATAGATCAGTTGCAGGTCAGAACAGGGATGGTGTGGACTGTCCAGTCTGCCATGTCCTCTTTACCCACAATGCAGCTGGTCTACGCTGCAGGGTAAACACAGCACTGTGTCACTGAGGTGACAGAATGAGGATTGTCCAGCATTCTCCTTCTCCTTCTCTCTCTCTCTCTCTCTCTCTTTCTCTCTCTCTCTCTCTCTCTCGCTCTCTCTGTCAAGTTGATAAGTGATGCTGAGGCCAAACTGCCTGTCATGTGAATGAGTGAGCAGGCTACAGCAGTGTGACGCGTTGCCCCAGCGTTTGTCTGATGCTGCAATTAGGTTCCACAGCGGTGGAGACGAGACGGGATCTATCTGCCAGCTGAAGGGAACAGGGAACCTAACTGGGAGGGATGATACTGGTGCCGCCCTACATCTCTTACCTCTCTTTCTCTTAACTCCCCCTTCATCTATCTATCTGTTTTCTATCCCCATTCTGTCTCTCTCTCTGTCTGAAACCTAAGTACTGGCATGATGGATCACTGAATCCACGGGGGAGAGGGAGAAAGGGGGAGATGGGTTGGGGAGAACAGAGCGAAGCGGGGGAAGAGAGTGGGGGATGGAGAGAGGAGGCTAGGGAAAATATAGGATGAAGAGAGAGAGAGTGGCAAAATGAAAAGGGGGGAGGGGATGAAATAAAATATACAGTAGAGTCACATATTTCAAATGAGGAGATATGCTGTATTGCCATTGTTCTCCTCAGTAGACTTACACTATAGGCATAAGCCTGGACCTGATAATAACAGCACATCAAGAATGGCAGGTTTACCCTATTGCCAATTTCATTTCATTGCCATACATCTATATCATTTCCTATTTTCCATCGAACAACTGCTTCCATCCACTGTCAAGATATTCTCATGGTGGAACATGACTGATGCCAATTGAGGACCTTGCTGGTGTGCGCTTTGCTGGTGTGCAGCCAGCTGACTGAACCGGGCGCAGGCACGCTGGGGGGAGGAGGGGGTGGGGGAGGCGAGGGGGGGGGGGTGGTAGCTCCCGTCCTTAGCTATTCTCCTCACATTCACCTTGCAGTCCCAATTATTCAAGGCGGTGTGCACGAGCGCTCCCTGCCAGCCAGCCCCAGCTGTGAAAAGTGGGTCACAGAATTTAAAGGCGCAGGCTCGCACATTCACTGGCGGCGCTCCGCCTGTCTGTCCCTCCCAACACGCAGCAACACTGCAAGTGCAATTATATTTCCTGCAGTGAAACACGCAAGGCTGTTTGGGTCTGTAGAGATGTGTGTGTCCGTGAATCAGAAAACATTCATTATGATGTTCTCAGGAATAAAAGTTTGAGCGCAAGCACCAAGTGCGTCTCTCGTTCCTCCACAACTGGCCTATATTCTTCCAAATGACTGCCCTTTATAAATAAAGATATGAGCTATGATTTCTAGTGAGGCTGAATTGTTCCTTCACAGATCAATGATTTATGTAACATTAAGTTTTGTTGCGATTGTTCTTTCTCAGTGCCTTCGCAATGGCCTTTTAACAGCCTTAAAATTGTATCAGTGATCAATGAACACTTTCTACCTCGTTACAATGTACAGTAGGGCAGTAGGCTAGAGTCCATATGCAGCTAGACGTACTGCAGAGCAAGGCTACTCATGCACATAGTGAGCAATAATGTAATGCCTGATGAGCTGTATACAGAAGCAGACAGCTCTCTGTTCAGTGACTGGACTGTCACACTGTGTGGCACTGAGACGGACCATACTGGTAAACAGGGTGCTCTAATATGCCTCTAGGGCACAAACAGGCACAGGTGCTCACTTGAACCCTTTCCAGTTCCCTTATAATCACTGAGCAGTGGCACTGTACAGGATGCATTGCTCAGTCACAGGAAAGAGAAACACATGTAGTCCAGACACACAAATCTAACTGCATCTGAATGATGGCACACACTCAGCCACACAGGAGGCCATGATATACACGTAAAGGTACACACAACATCATCTGGATATTCTCTGTACTGCACAGACTTCTCCTCAGTCTAAATAAAGCACACAGACACACACACTCCCTTATCCATTATGTGTGGTAGATATAGAAACCACACAGGGAGCGCATTCGTTGAAACAGTACAGAGTCATTCTGCATTTTTATTATCAGCAAAAACAAGACCACACACACACATTACATTTTAAAAACGAGAACGCTTGTCGTGGATGTACAGAAAAACAACAAAACCGCAGAAGAAAAACAGAATATTTTATTCATAATAATAATAAGGTATAAAAAGGAAAGTGTTTATTTCGTGAAATAAAAACCTTTGGGCCAACAAAAAATGTTCCCCTCAACATGCTACTTTAAAAACACATGCAAACGTAAAGCTTTCTAATATGGACACTTTCGAAATACTCTCCACATACTCATGAAATCCCATAAATTATAAAATATCAGCCTATTGCCCCTGAACAGTCTCTCGACAGAGAAAATCCCGTTGAGTACCTAGACACGGACGCCAGTAGAGCTTGGATGCATCTCAGTCGCCTATAATGGCTTCCTCTCCAACTTCCCTTCCGCTTCACTGATGCGGAAAACACATGATCTTTCTAAACAAATCAACCATCGCTAGCTCAGTATGGCGACACCCATCCAGCTCTGTTCAGATCAAGGAAATGAGACGCAAAGAGGAAGCCACTTTAGACTATGAAGATGCATCCCTAAATATCTGCATCAATAAAGACAGATTCTTACAGACACACTCATCTCTGGCGTCGACCGACAGTGAAAACGCCTTTATACGACCGAAACCTGGGAAGAACAACAAAAAACAGCACCATTTTTTTTATTTCCTGGTTTCTCTCCAACGTGACAGCCACGTTGTTTCAACACAAAAGGTTCTACAAAGTCATACATGGTACCTAAGTCAAAAAAGTATTTTTTGCTTGATTATAATTTCATAATATCTATACTCTTTATCATTGTTTTCTCTGTTGTTAGCATGCAAGTCCAGTGCTTTGCAAGTGTTACGTTAAATTAAACATTGCCCTGCTTTTGTCTTTGGCAGCTGAGGGTATTTTACACACAGCAGGTTGAGGTCTGCTCCGTTCCGGTCGGTTCAGGATCGACTGCTCGGAAATGGAACTGGGCCCAACCCCTTTACAGAGTCATGATTGTACCAGAGCTTACAGGTTGTGTTGAGTGTGTTGGTGCACAGAGGGTTATTAACAACAATAAATAACTAAATCCACCTCCTAAATCTGAGCTTATGCAATAACAAACTTATTTTCTGCAACCTGGAAAAGTTAGCAAATATCAGCTTATACTTTATACTTTTAAACTTCCTAGAGTCCTGCGTCCACCTGAAGATGTTTCACAAACATTACAAACAATCTCTGTGAAAATGTGTCACCCTTATGCCGCCATGACCTTTGACCTTTAGGATTAATACTCCTGGATTGGCACTCCTCCCCTTTCCTACAGGACCTGACTGGATGGCTGATGCCTTTGAGTGTCAAAGGTTCAAGTTGTCCTCAGGCGCTGACCCAAGACCTTATTTGCCTTTAGGTTGTCAGTGGTTAAGGTTCAGTGCTGGGAAAATGGTGAACTGATCCTGAATGTCCTTCAAGGCAACGTCAACCACTATTAGAGAGGTGAGTTAGCAGAGGTAAGTGAACCAGGGTTTGAGGAACAACTAAACTGTTTGGGCTTTGTGCTTGAAGCTCGCCAAAAACCTAAACAACCAACTGATATGTATTCCTGATGAAACAGCTGGAGGGAGAACAATGGACATCATGTGGCATGATAAGCTAAGGGCTGCCAATCATTCAGGTCTTGTAGTCTCACACAGAGAACTGCAACACCCATCATGCCTTGCTTTGTGTTCTAGAACAGTGGGTGAATGGCAAAACTCTAGATCATTTCAGCCTGGTTTGCTAAAATGTTGGTCTTTACTAGGTTCCCCACTCTTTTCAGAGTTTACAGATCACAAGAGGACAGAGTTGGTGTGTTAAAGCTCTGAGATTTTGAATGAACTTTGTCAAAATAAAACCACAGAGCTCCCTCAAATTCGCAAACACCGAAGGAGCGGGGAGAAGGAGGTTGATTTTGAAGTAGGACCAAAAAACTGCTGAAGACCACATTTCACCAGATGCTAAACTGACTAGAAGAATTACATGACCAATAAGTGGCAACATACATTGTCAAAAAAAGTAAACACCAAAACACCTCAGTAAAAAAAGAAATGAAAAACCATGAAGCACTGTGTGTACATAGTGCTACAACTAATGTCACGCCTAGTACAAACATTTTTTTTTTTTACCCCTCCCTTTGAAGATGTTCTCTTCGTTGGTGTTTGAGTTTGTATGGCTGTTGGGTTTACAGCATCGGCTTGAAAGGTCGCAACATGGCTCTAAAACGTTGAATTAGGTGGAATAAATGTTAAAGCGCGGCTATGATCGGCTGTATGTGTTGTGGCATGTTCCAGGGCTTGATATTGTACTGTGGCTGTATTGCGTATTGTTATTAAACATGTTCTGTTCTGTTTACCTATCTATCCTGATACATCTTGCCATTCTAAGAAATTGTGAAATGAATGACTAGTGCTATATGCAGCAGTTTTATGGTAACGTATTTGCAGGTTGCGCAATGTTTATTAATGCTGTTATGTTTCGATGAAGTTACTGTTGTGGGAGCGTGATGACAGTCCATGTTGAGTGGTTTGAGTAGGCGGGGTTAAGATGATGTAATGGTTGATTGGTTGGTTGACACTACAGCCATTATAGGCCCTTCTTGGTTGGTGCGCTCAGTTTCCTCATCCCCCTTATCCTGCCCAGCAACTCACGGACGAAGTCCTGCAAGGGAGGAGAGACACACACACACACACACACACACACAGGTAAAGGATAATTTGTCTCCATAACAACTGAACATGCAATGAAGTTATTTTTTATTTGATTGAGAGTGACATTAAAAGAAGAGAAGGAAATGCTGAATTTGGAGAAAAGGTAAGAGGGAGGAAGAGGAAGACAACTCTCTTCTTTTGTGTTTGGAGGTCAGTGATAAGAGACAGAGAGACTGTGGTGGAGAAGATGGTGGAATATCATCTTCATCATTACAGCAGAGGTGACACAGCGCATGACCTAATTAATGACAACTACGCCTCCCTCCTCCTCCTCCTCTTCCTGATCCCTCTGTACCTCTCCTCCTTATGTTCCTGTCTCTCTCCCTCCCTCTAGCTCTCTTCTTATATCCCTCTGTATCCTCCCTCTCTTAATATCTCTTTGTAATTGCTTCTCTCAATCCCTCTCTACTTCCTCCCCTTCATCTCCTGTTCTGATATTATTATCCCAGCGTACCTCTTTCCCACACTGCACTCGTTCTTCCTTTCATCCTCCCTCGATCGCTCCCTCTCTTTCTCTGCTTCCGCTCAACTTTGTCTCTCTCTCTCTGTCTCTTTTATTCCTCCTTCTTTTCCATTCACACCTTTTCTCTCCATTCCCCTGTGCTGTATCCCTCGGTGAAGTCTTCTTTATGGGCTTGCGTTCAAAATGGCATCTGCGCTATTCCGTCCACAAGGGATTACAGTGTGTCTAGGTGTGTGTGTGTGTGTGTGTGTGTATGTGACACATCAACGGCTGTCAGCTTGGCTGGCCACTGGTTCAGCATACCAATGACCTTGTGGTGGTTGTCACAGGCTGACCTAATGCCAGTGGGCTACACACACACACACACACACACACACACACACACACGCCCACACACACAGACACACACACACAGTGATGACAGATGGAGAGTCCAGGCAGGAAGGGATAGCCGTGTGTTGAGGTAATGTGATTGGTCTGTGCTACCTTTAATCACCAAAATGGCTTAACCCATCTCACCCAAGCCCAAACACTCAACACCTCTACACCCCCCCCACACACACACACACACACTCTCAACCAGTAAACAGATTTAAAGTGTGTGTGTGTACATGGAGGCAGTAGATCTGTAGTAGATCTAACACACAGACAAACCTTGACAGGACATGGCAGTGTTGCTCTTTTGTATTCCATTGCCTTTTATGTGTGTGTGTGTGTGTGTGTGTGTGTGTGTGTGTGTGTGTGTGTGTGTGTGTGGAGCGTCTGGTCCTTTCAGCCCATGTGTTGTATTCAGGTCAGGATGAAGCAATGACAGTGGAGAGAGAGAATGACTGTCTGATAGCTTGAGGGCTGGCACTGAGGGAATGTACAGTACAGTGTTCCTGTGTGTGTGTGTGTGTGTGTGTGTGTGTTTGTGTGGGTTGAGGACGTTAATTAACCACACACATACACATCTGGGACACGATGGTCCAAAGCACAGACAGTACAAATCGAATGATGCACGTGGGCGTCAACAGCGTCTATCTACTCACTCAAACCACTAGGTCATTATGTGTTATAATCTATAGGTGAGAAAGACACTAAACATGAGCATATACTCACCTCTGTTGGTTTGTAGCAGTCTATTAGTGATTCCTTTGGAAAGAGGGGAGGAGGGAAGGGAGAGAGATTGAGAGAGAGAACAAGAGAGAGGAATCGGACATAATGTTCAAACAGTGTGCTCAAATCACTACAGACTCCTGGACTTGTGCAGTAAGGAAAAATCCACCCTAAAACACCTTAACACTGTTAAAAATAACAGCTATTGGTGATGCATGTTGCATTTCTGGGTCCATTTTGTTTTTGACTGTGTTTTTCTTATTCCCATGGATAATTGTCCAAATGAAGATGACATGATGTCATATTGAGATATTTCCAGTGCAGCTACAATGGAGTTTGATAAGCAGAAAAAAACTATCAGCAGAGCACATTTTGGTGTCAGTCCCTCTGAATCAAAGAGCAAGAGCTTCTTTCTAGACTCACCATTTTGTACCGACATCATACAGGGAGAAATCTGTCACAGAAGAGGCAGAGGTACCAGTTTCTCCACCGACAGAAGTCTCAGTAGACCAGAATGCAATGCAGCCACATACTGCGTTTTGAGGCAGGGGTGCGATTCTTGCTTTTTTCATGACCAGAAAAAAAACACCCTGCTCTTACCATCGCTATCACTATTGCTCTCTCCACCTACACGTATATAACCCACAGCTGAACGGAACAAATACAGGCACATTCTCTTGTTGGGTTGTTGAAAGGCATTCTGTGAAATGTAGGAAAACACTAATTGAAGTAGAAGTAGAAGGCAAGTTGCGTGGGTTGATGCTATACAACAGTGTAAGAGGGTGGATTTTTCCTTTAATGTTGACTTTCACTCTTTTATCACCTGTACAGTGGTCTATGTATATTATAATAGCGTGTGTTAAGTAGAAACTTGTAGGCACAAAGACAGACACAAAGGTGTACCTGCAGTTTGCTGGCTCTCTCGTCTTCACTGTTGACCTCCAGCAGGTCGTCGATGTCTATCTCTACCTCTGGCATCTCCTCCTCCTGCAACACAAACACATTCTTGGTTAGTGACAGCCTGAAACCAAGGCACACCCAAAAATCAGTGACACGCTAACCAGGAGGAGGAGAGGAAGCAAACTGGAAATTAAACTGGTTAACTCATCATGTCTAAAAAGGTCAAAACTCCAGCAACACTTGTAGTATATAGAACAACTTTATTGTTAGACCAACGCATTTTGGCTTGTGGCCTTCATCAGGGTCATTGATGTTCATTGTTCTATATACTACAAGTGTTGCTGGAGTTTTGACCTTTTTAGACCTTTTCCCCTTCTCCATAAACCTAGGTGAAGTTGTGCCAGAAACCCCTACTCTGCTTCTACAAAACTCATCAAAGTGAACATATTTTGGATTGGAATGATCCAAATTCGAACTTCACGACAAAGAGATGCATACAGGTCAGAAACACATCATTTGGATACATATCACCATTGTCATGCAGTAAGGTCCTTTTTCTTTTTTCCAACTTAGGTATAAACACTCACCAACACCACCTCCTATCGCACTCACACACACACACAGTCACCCACTTTCACTTACTCACACTGCATCCTACTCTCTAAATCCATCCCACCTATCAACACAAATCCAAGTCTGTATCCAAAACACTGTTTCCACAGCGATGACGCTTGTCTCCAAGCTGCAAACGGCCCAAACGTATATTTGCACCCTGTGTCATGTGTGCGCTGCCCTAAGCGGAGGAGACATCATATGGAAATGTCATCGTGCCACGCCAGCCCTGCCGGGGCTGGGCTGGCTCAGCGGCTCGGTGGTTAGGCGCTGCGCTCTGCTCAACGCCACTTCAAAGGTCTCCCTGTGCCTCTGAAGCTTGTTGTTCCACCACAAGGCTTGTGCAGAGGAAGCGCTGACCCCTCCCATCCCGGTCACCACATCTTCCGAGCTCTGCCTTCTTCAGGCTGAACCAAAACAACCAGGCACAAGAACAGCTTCTTCCTCTGAGCGGTGGCTCTCAAACAATTGAACTGCACACCCCTACCAAATTGGACAATAGCACCAAAATGGACACTAGCACTACTGCTGGTATCCAACATCTGTCATACTGTCATATAGTCAATACTCAACTCTGTTCTGGCTGTATAGTTATATGTTTATACCTAATGATACTCTGGATACCAGTGCAAAGTTCTCTATATTCCTGTTTATCATTATTTCTCTATTACTGACTTCCATAGCTTTCCATCAGTGCAATTAGTCAGGTTCCAACACAGACTTAAACTACTTATACTTATATATTACCTCATAAAGAAACCTATCTCTTAATTTCTACTTTTAATTTTTTATATAGTGCTTCTATGATTTTGTGTTGATGTAGGTTTATTGTTACCTACGGGTCACAATAAACATAATCTGTGTGAGTCTATGTGCGTCTGTGTGTAGCCTATATATGTGTGTGTTTTGTGTCAGACACAAGGCGTGCAAAGGACTCGTGTGTGTGTGTTTGTGTCTGTGTGTGTGTATGTTTTAGCCGAGAGGTTGCGTTGGCATTCAGGTCTGTCATTCAAAGGAGCAGCGAGAGAAGGATTATTTGATCTGAGCTCTCAGCAATAGCGCTCAGTCACTGTAACATCAGTTATGTGTGGGTTGATGTGCACAGAATATGGAATTAGTTCACAATTATATCTTTGCAATTATATTACAGTACATGAGACAAGGTGCAAGGTGTGTCTGCCATACATGTGCGCTATATCTACATCAGTATGATTCAAAGATGAATGATTTTGGCCATTTTTACATTTTTCACTTGAGCAATAAACAGGAGAATGTTGATTCCTCACCTTCAGCTAACCTTACATCACTTGTTTATGCAGTCAAAAATTCCACTTGACATCAGTAAAACTCACTATCTAGCTCTGGCATAGCTCAAACACATCCGCTCACACACACACACATGCACACACAAATGCTCAACACACACACACACACCCCGCTACCCCAACTTCATCCTTATTCCTGAGCCGTTAAGAGGCATTTACACGACAAGCATTTTAAGCATGTCAGTCTTTCCGCAGATGAGCGTCCCCCCCTCGGCCTCTTTCTCAGAAATCTCTCTCTGTGTCTTAGTGAGAGGGTCTCACTCTGAAATCCCCCTCGTTAAAAAAAAAAAAAAACAGAAAAGGAAGGCAGAGAAACGAGGGAATATGGTGAAACGTATCAAAGCCTGTCATCTATTAACATACCAGTGCTGTGGAACCAGAGGACAGAGGTTACATGCTAATGTAAAACCTCAGAGAAAAGAGGAACTGTTTCAAATTGAGTAGAAGACAGATAGATGGATGGATGGATAGAGAGGGAGGGAGGGAGGGAGAGAGAGAGAAAGGGAGACGGCCATGTCGAGTTACACAGCTGAACTCTTCAGGTAAAGAGGGAGGGAAAGAGTTAAGAGTGAGGAACGTATCACTCTTGTCATGTGAAAACCATGTAAATCCAATTTTGGTGATTTTCACCTCAATCAAAGGATTACATGCTCCTATATGGGTTGAGAAAATTCTCTGATCTCGTGGGTTTAAGAAACCCTTTCAAAGCCCCATTAGATAAACTCTTATATAAATATACTTGATGGTGAAGCTAAAAACGCCTGTTTTTTTGTTACTGCAAAGTTGATATTTTGGAGGTACGAGGTTCAGAAGAAATGTATGTCAGCAGGATACGTCACCCCCCTCTGACCTTTATAGGTTCAGCAAGTCCCATGACTCTACGACCCATGAAACCCATTCAAAATCCAAACTAGCATTTCTTGAACGAATGGCCCTGTCAGTCAGAAAAGAAAGCTGTTTTTCTAAATTCCAGAAAAGTCAACTTGTTTTCACCTGACAGCAGCGACCTGCAAGTTCGAGGCAGGTGTGAGCAGAATACAGAGATCACCGCCTCGGTCATAAATGGCAAAAAATGAGAGATAAAAAAGAAGATGCAGAAAAATGACTTTGATTTAGTGTCCTGCTCGCACAGTGTGCTTTACATAAGGAGAGAATCGGTAGCCTAACTCAATAAGAAAGATGAATAAGTGAATTAGAATGACTAACAGTGAAGTGACTGTCTGTCAGGAGGAGGGAATGTAGCACACTGACCCACTTCTTGGGTCAGTGAAGGCGAAGGGCAAAAAAACCTATCTATCTATCTATCTATCTATCTATCTATCTATCTATTTCTATCCCTCATGACTGAATCCCTCTGTATGTGTGTGTGTGTGTACCCCCGGCTTTTCCAGTTGTCAGCAGGCAGTCCATCACCCTCTGCCATAGTGATTGGTGATGACTAGGGGAAGCATGGGCTGTGTTTGGAGCAAAGCTGTGGGCAAACGCAGACGACGTGCAAAACTTTACACACACACTCTCTCACACACACACACACACACACACACACCCGTCTTATTAGCCACCATCAATCTTCCGGAGAGAAGCGCTGAGCAGAGGGCTTTGTGTCTCTCTGTGGCTTGTGGCAGAGTGCATAAGCGTGTTAAATATATTGTGTGAAATGACAGGAATGGAGAGACAAACATACACACACACACACACACACACTCAAACACTTACATGCAGATAAACACACATCGTGTTGTTGGCCTGCTGGTGATTGAGGGCCTAAAATAGTCCTGGTCACACCCACAACCCTGGGGAAAACAATTTTCCATCTAGCCATCAGTGGAGGGTGACAGAATGACAGCACACATTGCCAGGAGAAAGAAAGCGACAGGCGGACAGACAGACAGACACACACACACACACACACAAACTCTCTCTCACACACTCACAGGAATACATTCAAATAAATACAACAGAAAGGTCTGATTTTGTGCGATACACAAGTTTGTAACATACAGCAGATAGAGGCACAGGTTCGAATACAGGCATACAGAACCTCATCCTTAACAAGCCATGCTCAACTCTGGATTAACGGTGTTAAATAAATATATATATCGTGTGGAGGATAGCAAGATATTCCCACATGTAACAGCAGCAGATGGTTTTGTTTTTCCTTTAATGTGATCTCAAAAACACAAACAGAAGCCAGGCAGAAATTAAGAAACAACCTAATTATGCCAGGCAGTATACAGGTGTGCAAGAAAAACAGAGAGTTAGTGTTCTTTTGTGTAAAGGCATGGGTGTGTGTGTGTGTGTGTGTGTGTGTGGAGCAGGAGAGAAAGACCATTTGTTGTGGATGAAGGCAACTTTGTGTGTTTGTATGTGTGTGTGTGCAAGAGAAAGAGATTGAGAGAAACAGACATTGAAGTAAAGAGAATGAGAGAGCGAGTGTGTTTAAGTATAAAGGCAAGTGTGTGTGCAAGAGAGAGGACAAGAAAGAGTGTTTGTTGTAATGAAGGCAACTTTGTGTATGTGCGAGAGAGAGCAAGCAAAAGAGATTCAGAGCAGCAGAGCGAGAGAGACAGTGTGTCTGTTGTGTGTAAAGAAAGTGTGCGGATATGTGCACATGTGTGTCAGACTTGTTTTCACCGACTGCTAAGCAGCCGGCAGCGTTTTCAGTCTGCTTGGTCTGCGATAAGGTGAATCAAGCCTAATGCAAGCAGCCCGACCCCGTGACTCACCGCAGTGTCTATTCAAACAGTCCACACGAACAAAGAGTCAAACTCCTTGTCACAGAGAATCACTTCACTTAGCCGAGTGATTCACTGCTAATTCCTATTCACAGCCTGCCTACCTGCGAACGAGAATTACCAGTTTTCTTTTGAACAGCGGCTAATAATGGATGACTATCTGAAGAGATAATTGCTATAGCGCTATTACTCATGGGCTATATAAAAAGGTGATTATATTACACAGGTGTGCCACCTAAAATAGTCCTAATTTAGGTTATACACCAATGGGACTCTTTTAACTAATGCAAAAGGATCTACAATCTATTTAATGACTGCTTAGCTAGCAGCTAGCAGCTAGCTTGAGCTCCTAGATACAATAGTTGTCAAAACCACAACAGAACTTTATTTCACCACAGAAATAAAGTCTGTTTGGGAAATTAAATGTTCAGGCGAGCGCAGAGATGAAATTCCAGGCCAATGAATGTTGGCCTGAAATGGCCTGAATAGCCTGGAATGGCCTGAAATGGCCTGATTCAAAATGAAACATGCATACGCTTGTATTGTAAAGCTCTACAGCGTCTATCTGCTTACTCTAATATTCATGCAGAAGCAATACAACTTTTGCACTTACATGCTTTTTGCTCCTTGTGACTATCTGGTAGCCAGTAAGTCTGAGGTTTGAATAAATGATATGATGAAGAGATAAATGATAAATTGTAGGCTACTGCAGTTTACTTTAGCATTAGGTTTAGTTTAGCATTAGTGTGAGACAGTTGCAGAGTGGGGTGGTGTAGCAAAAAGGTTGGTTTTGTCCTCAGGATCATGGCAGCTGTCAGGTGAAGATCCTGCAGATGGAGGCTTGGCAATTGACGCTGCTGTCTGTCAGTTATGATTCTCTCTCCCGACAGTCTCAAGAGTGTGTGCTTATGTTTCAGTGGTGCAAAGAGCACAGGAACATTCAGTCTCTGCCTATACTGGTACATTGAAACTGACTCTCAATATCTCAATAATACACACAGTGTGGCTGACATCGACAGATCCCCCACATAGCATAGAGAATGTAGAACACGCGCACACACACACACACACACACACACACACACATACAGAGATACAGAGAGAGAGAGAGAGAGAGAGAGAGAGAGCGTGAGAGAGAGAGAGAGAAAAGTAGAGAGAGATATAGAACACGCACACACACACACACACATATACAGAGAGAGAGAGAGAGAGTCTGATTTGGTTTCAAATGGAAGGCATCCAGTGATTAAGATAATAAATATGCCCACTCTTCTTTCATCTTAGCTCTGTATGCAAGTGATAAAGAAAAGAGAGAGAGAGAGAGAGAGAGAGAGAGAGAGAGAGAGAGAGAGAGAAATGGTAGGACAGGAAGAAAGTAAGGAGAATGCCAATAGATAACAGCGTGAGATGATAAAGAAGAAAAATGCCCCAGCAGACAATATTGTACACAGGAAGAAAGTCACGAAAGAGTATGATGTAAAAGAGAAAGAGAAAAAAAAGACAGCATGAAGGATTTCATCAGGTGGATGTTACGAAATAAAGGGGGAATATAAAAGGAGGGACGGCATGTAGAGAGAAAGAGGGGAAATGCCATGGGAGTGAAGGTAGAGGTATAGAAGGACTGCAAAAGGGAAGAGGAAGGGAGAGAGGTGTGCAGGAGAGGAGTAATTAGGATGGATAAATGAGAGAGAGGGAGAGCAGGAGCGCACGGATAAGTGGGTCACGGTGATGATGAGGCAGAGGGGAAGCAAGAGGAGGAGAAGGCAACAGAGGAAATCTCACAGCTCAGCTCTCTCTCTCTCTCTCTCTCTCTCTCTCTCTCTGCACTGCCATGCTGTGTCACATCAAAGTGAGAGCTCAAGGTGGGATGCATTCATCTTATGAGACAGTGAGGAAGAGAGAGAGAGAGAGATGGAGGTGGAGATGACACAGGTAAAAGAGCTGAGAAGAAGAGTGGATCAAGGTGAGCAAGAGGACAAAGGTGGAGGATGGTGAAAGAGAGAAAGGATCAAATAGAGGCAGTGAGTTTTCTGGGGTTCCCACAAAGGTCTGGAAAAGTCTGGAAATGTATGGGAAATGATTCTGAAAATCCCCATGTCTCAAAAAGTCTGTAAAGCACAAAACAATACGTTTACTTTGAGGATGAATTCTTCCTTCAAACCCCTCTCTTTACCAGTTCCGCTCTCTGATACAGGATGTCCTCTGGAGTATGGCTGAATCAGCTGCTAAAGTTAAGCCAAAAGAATACATTGCTTACTTAGATTGATAATGTTATCAACCCTTTACAGTCAGACATATAAAACAATGAGTGATAAGTACCCATTGTCTAAAAACTAAGGTCTTGAAAATATGGGATTTTAAAAGGAAAAATGTGTAGGAACACTGGTTTTCTGTATCTGTAAGGTGCTTTAGGTATTTTCCCACATGCCGATTGGAACAGTCTTGACAGGATGTAGGATGCTAGAAAGGGATTCCCTCTTCTCTTCTTCTCCTCTGCCTCCCCTCCATCCCTTTCTCCCTCCCCAGCCTCTCCTCTCACAGTCTTTGAGCACCGTCCCCCCCCCCACCCCCCCACCCCCTCCAGCGCTACAATTTGCTGAACCCGTACAGCACAGATGATGTGACTTCACTGGATAAAGTCAGCTACCGCAGCAAAAACTTTAGCAGCTGATTCAGCCATACTCCAGAGGACATCCTGTATCAGAGAGCGGAACTGGTAAAGAGAGGGGTTTGAAGGAAGAATTCATCCTCAAAGTCAGTGAAAAATAAAACACTGTATATGTGCTGAATTTTGGAACACCATTCTGAGGTGAATGTCCCATTTGTCCATCAATTTTTTAGCCGCTTATCCAGGTCAGGTTCACAGTCGCAACAAGGCAAGCAGATTAACCCAGATGTCCTTTTCCCCAGCAACTTCCTCTAGTTGCTGCTGAGGAATCCCTTGGTGCCCCCAGGCCAGCTGGGACATGTAGTACCTCCAGCATGTCCTGGGTCTGCTCCAGGCCTCCTACATTCGGTCGTGCCTGCTACACCTTCAATGGGATTCACCTGGGTAGCATCCATTCCAGGTGCCTGAACCAACTGGCTCCTCTCAACGTGGAGGAGCAGCGGTTCAACTCTGAGGTCCTTCCAGATCGCTGAGCTCACCCTGTCACAGTGAGGCCAGGCATCCTGCGTAGAAACCTCATTTTGGCTGTTTGTATACCCGATCTCATTCTTTTGGCCACTACCAAGAGCTTGTGACCATAGGTGAGGATCAGAAAGAAGATCAATCAGTAAATCAAGAGATTTGCATTGTGGCTCAGCTCTTTCTTCACCACCACAGTCTGATACAATGCATTTGGTGTTGCAGAATGACATCATCTGCAAACAGTAGAGATGCCACCCTAATGTCACCAAACTGGACACTCTCCTGACCTTAGCTGTGCCTTGATATCCTGTCCATGAATATCACAAACAGGAGAGGGGACAAGGTGCACCCTTGTTGGAGTCCGATGCCTGCTTTGAATGATCTTGACTTAATGCCAAGAAAGTAAAAACAGCTCTCACTGGCTGCCACAGCACCTCCTGATGTGCCATGCTGTGAAATATGCCACTGTGTTACATTTTTGTGATTCAGGGGTTCATGATTACTTTAACTGTATTTAACTGTATGAGGCAGAGGGTTCCTCCCTGAGGCCGGTGTATTGATGGCTGGGGCCCAGTGGGACCTTTGCCCTCAGTGCAAAGTAACGCTTCCAGCCAAACCGGACTGAAAACATCAATAGCACCAGGGTCACTAGCAGCCAGCCAGTCAGTCGAGAATTTTTTTCAAATTCTGAGGCACACTACAATTAGAAAGGAATTTATTATAAAGATGTATAAGCAGGGGTGTAGTGAAAGGTAAGCTCACCTAAACTCAGTACCAACCTTTTTATTTGCAGAATAGAGAATTATTTTCTTTTTTTGAGATGACATGAGTCTTAATGACATAAATTCATAGTATACCTCACACTGATGTAGGTTATACAAAGAAAGGGTCATAAATTAATGTTTTCTCTGTAGATAAAATTGATTTTGGTTAATGATGGTGGTTGTTTGCCTTATGATGATCACTGCAGGTCATGGTTTACCCAGCTTTTCATTTACCATTATATCACTGCATAGCCTGCCCACACATGCAAAGGTAGACATACAAGTAAGGTGCACACCCACATGCACACACCCACAAACTTTGAAAGTCAAAACAATAATGTGCTCTCTCTTTCAGTCTCTCTCTCTCTCTCTCTCTCTCTCTCACACACGTGTGAATGACGACCGTGTTATGAATCTTTTCCCTAAGCCAAGCAGAGAGAGTGAGTCAGTGTTTGTAAACAGCCAGTTTATAAATGGTCTAGGTCTGTTGACAATGGAACCAGTGATTAGTTGGACCGCCTTGGGATGGGAGGAGATGCCATAGAAAGACAAGAAAGTCAATGTCAGCCTGTGAAACTCAACGTCTCTTCCTTTCACCCTCTGAATGCCTTTCCATTTCTCTATCCCTGGTCTTTCTCTTTACAGCCACTCTTCCCCTTATTCTATCTTCAGGCAATCTCCAGTCTTTTTAAATTCCAATCTCTCTGCAGCTGACAGCATGTTAAATTTATGCCTTTTAAGACCTCTTAAACACCAGCTGAATTGAATCTAAAGACTAATTTTCTAAACAAAAATAAACATAAAAATGACAAAACAAATAAAACAACATCATTTCAAACTGAATAGTTATGTTTGTCTGGGCTGATTTCTTGCCAAAATTATTTGAATATCATTAAAATTTAAAATTCATATCAATTACTTGAAATGGCTTCTCAACTGCTGTTCTAACTTTTCTGTTTCTTTAAATCTCTATTTTAGGACTTAAAGACTATATTTAACTGCATTTAGGCAATTCATTTTAGACTTGCAAGCCAGATAATTCAATTTAACAACCAGCAGACATTTTGTTGTCTCTCTATCTTTTCATTTTCTTTCTCCCTCTCTCTCTGCTGTGCAGAAGACAGAGAGGACGTGCCTCCCCAGGGTCGGTAGAGAAATCTAGAGCCACCATGACCGAATTATATTATCACAGCCAAGCCCATAAACACAGAACACCGGGTTAATAGACTGGGGAGCCACAGTGGACGGAGAAGAAATGGAACAAGGAAGAAGTGAGAAAGGGATGTTGACAGCAAAAAAAAGAAAAGGAAAACCTGCTTTTCCCCTCTTATTTTTGTCTCCCACAGTGAGATTGAGGTTAGGGGCTAAGGATCAGGTTCCTTCCATTTGCTTGTTGTTCACTCGTCCATCACACACGATATCTCAGACAATGTTGATCGGATTTTGACGAAACTTGACGATGCGTCTTCCCACTGTGTTCGCTCATTTTCTAAATTACACTGATTGGCCTGAGGGGTGTGCGCTACAATTACAGATCAAAACAAAGTGGCATATGTGTTACTGATTAGCCCAACGGGGGTCTGCATCATTCGTGGGAGATGCCATGTTTAATGTTGCCTTTTTTATTTCTTCTCTGAACACTAGGAACTGAAGCTTTTTATACCGTTGCACTCATTGTAAGCTGCAGATGACAGCAAGGCTTAAAATGTCAAATCTAAATGTATGTGAAAGCATCAGGGGTGAAGGTAGAATAAATGCTGGAGGGAAGAAACACAGGAAAGGACAGACAGAGGAGGATAAAAAAACAGGTGGGTGTCCGCAGTCTGGGAGAGAGAGGAGGAAGAGCAGAGAGGCTGACAGCAGGATGAAGAGAGAGAGAGAGAGCGAGGGCTGGAGAGATGACAAAATGGGGAACAAACACATTCTAACCTTTCCCCCTGGTTTTGAGATAGATATGTGACACCTTTGTGTGTGTGTGTGTGTGTGTATATCTGTTTTAACAGCTGGTGGCTATCGGAGTACTAAAAGGCCTTCTTGTCAACACCTCTGATTTGTTTAGCAGCAGATGCATGTGTCTGCAGGTGCTATATGAAATGTGTCAACGTGCATGCACACACACACTCACACACACACAAATTCCCACTGACTGTGCAAGTATCTATTCTTGTCTGTGCAATTTAAATGGCAGAGAGATGAATGTCTGCCTTTCGCAGTAGAGATAACAAGCACAACAATGACCTTCTTCTTCCAGATCCATAAACACATTAGGGTCACTCAAACAGCCGTGCAATTGATCAGTTTCCCAATGGGCGAATCTATCAATCAATTTGTAATACTTGAATTAATGGTAGTAATTCTGGATCCTGGTTTCTAATGCCTACATGTATTACTCTCTTCTTCTCCTCTCTCATTCCCATTCTTTCACCTTCTCTCTCTGCTCTGTCCTAACGCTCCCATTGTTCCATTACTATTTTCTTACTCTTCTCCCTTAATTGTGCAGTCGCCCAGTGCCTTCCATGGATTTTTAAAGCACATTGGATTGGCGTAACGCTCACTAAAAGCTTATAGGATCTGTGTAACGGAGAACACCCATTGTCTAAATAATGAGGTAATCAAGTCCAGCTCATTTCCTGTCATCAGTCACAGTGAGACTTGTTCAATTGATCGCCGAGATGAATCACATCCATCAGCTGTCAGAGGTGATGAACACACATAGGGACACAAAATGAGTGAAAGAGGAAAATTTCTTGATAAACCCTTAATATATACAGTTTAACAGTAACCTGTGTGTGTGTGTGTATGTATGTCAACGTGTGCATGTATATACAGCATATAGTATACAGTGTAATAGTAACCTAGATGATAACATAATGTCTGTGTATGTCAATGTGTGTGTGTGTGTGTGTGTGTGTGTGTGTGTGTGTGTGTGTGTGTGTGTGTGTTTATCCCAGCGCTAGTCAGCCTCATAAGGTCCAGCATGCTATTCTTGACCCTATTGAGCGTTGCTAATGACTTGGCTTGAATTGCAGCGTTGTCTCTTCCTCTGCTGCCCTACGAGGTTCACATGATACATGTTGGTTCACCTTCCCAACAAGAACAGAGGACAGGCAAGAGGGGGGGAGTGTTATTGACAAGGTCATTGGAGAGAAGCAGGGAGGGAGGCGACAGAGAGAGAGGGAGAGAGAGTGAGAGGGAGCGATAGAGAGAGAGGCAGAGAGAGAGAGATGCAAAGAGAAATAAAGATACAGAGAGAAAAGACAAAGATGCTCCAGTTTTTTTCCACCTAGAAGTTGGTGTTGATGCCAGGGGGGCGCATAGAAACACAACCCAGACTCCCTTAGCCACAAATGTGCACACACACACACACACACACACACATACATCTGCCCCGAGACAGACCCTCCTACACAAAACAAGAATCAGTGTGGAAACCAAACCAACCCCCCTTATTGCATTGATCGCCCACAGACATAGAGGGAGGGAGAGAGAGAGAGAGAGAGAGAGAGAGAGAGAGAGAGAGAGAGAGAGAGATAGAGAAATAGTGAGATAAATAGAGAGAGAGCAGACAGAGGAGAATTAGAGTTAGTATTATCCCATGAGAAGATGCTCCGTGCCTGTGGGCTAGTGTCTCCCACTTCCCCTTGCTCCATTTGGTCCAAACACACTGTACACTGACCCTGTGTGTGTGTGTGTGTGTGTGTGTGTGTGTGTGTGTGTGTGTGTGTGTGTGTGTGTGTGGGTGGGTGTGTGCATCCTTGCATGTGTGTGCATGTGTTCATGCATTCATGGGAAGTACCCCCGACTGCTTGCCACCCCATATCTGCCATAGAACAGCGCAATATCTCATTCAGCTCAAAACCACACATGTATGGCCACACACACACACACACACACACACACACACACACACACACACACAGCCCTAGGGCAGAGCACTGTTTGCCGGCAGTGTCTGTGCTTGTACACATGAATAAGCTTCATTGAGTGGGGCTCTATTGACGCTGAGCCATGGAAAAGTAGGACATTACAGTGTGTCTCTCCCCTTATTCTGCAGTAAGCACCCCGACAGCGCAACACACACACACAACACACAAACTGCAGAGTCTGCTAGCCTACAATAGATTTACCACTCTCTCAATCTCTCTCTGTCTCATTCTCTCTCTCATACACACACACACACACACACACACACACACACACACACAAGAAAAAGAAGCCCTAAGCTGCTGTCTTATTCTTAACAGCCTCTATTGATTGTGTTGAGGCGCAGACAGACAGATTCGTCCCCATGCTGACACATTCTACCTTTTAATCACCTGAACTTGACCTCAGCATTAAATCCCACTCTAAACCAGTTCAGCCCAGTCTCTCATAGTGGGCTCATTCTGGGTTGGAGGATGGATGGAGAGAGAACGTAGGGTTAATTAGAAAAAAAAAAAGTGAGTGTGCTTATATGCCTCCTTTTCCATTTCGGGAGGTAGTGAATAAGGTAGGGAAGGTTGATGAAATGAGAATTATCCTGCAGTAGAGAGATTAGCAGATTAGCTGGGTTTACATCCCAGAATTTTTATGGGAATTATGATGTGTCGAACTAGAAACGCTGAATGGAAACAGCAAATTTTGATAAGATTTCCTCACTATTGTGAAAAAAACGTTTTACACACGCTTGAGGCAAAAAGATTTTTGAAATAACGTGATTAAGAGCGATTTGTCAACGCATTTGACACATATATGTACGGGTAGTGTAAAGGCTTTTTGCATTTTTATCGATTCAAATTTTTATTTTTGAATCACCTGGTTATCAAACAGTGTGACGGGTACTGTGATATCTTTTTCCTTGAACTACCCAGTTCTTCTTCTATTTATTCCAAAATGCATCACTTCCTGTGTGCCAGATGATTTTTCCCGGGAAAGACCTGGGTACAGGATGAATCACTATTGTTTTATAGCAATTGGTGGTATACAGTAGCAAAACAGATATTTATTTATGTGAAAATGTCACGGATTGTTACTTTAAACCTAGCTAATGAACCAAGAGCTGTAGCAAGATGTTTTTTATGTGATGTTGGACAATAGCATAACAGAGAAAGGGCGAGAAGAGACAGGGGAGAGAGACTGAGAGGTAAAGACACAGGTAGAGAAGGAGAGAGAGAGAGAGAGAGAGAGAGAGAGAAAGAGAGAGAGAAAGAGAGAGAGAGAGAGAGAGAGAGAGAGAGAGAGAGAGAGAGAGAGAGAGAGAGAGAGAACTAAACAAGCCAGCAACTACCAGTCCAATGTTCCTGTCCTGCACTGCCTTAAGGGCTGTACTGGGTGTACTTGAGTATCTCTCTCTCTCTCTGTCTCTGTGTCTCTCTCTCTCTCTCTCTCTCTCGATAAAACTCGCCCCTCTCCTCTGTTCTCTCCTTTTCGTCTCTCTCCTCTCTGTCCTTTGAACAGCAAACATGAACAGAGGCAACGTCTCCCAGGAGAGCAGAGAGAAATCCATCTCTGACAGAACTCACCTTCTGTTATCCTATAGCCCAGAGAGGGAGGAAGAGAGAGAGAAAAAGAGAGAGAAAAAGAGAGAGAGAGAGAGAGAGAGAGAGAGAGAGAGAGAGAGAGAGAATAGTAAAGGGAAGACTTAATGCTATACACTGAAGACAAATACAAAGAAAATGAATACTTGAAAGAAAATCCTTTTTAATGAAAGAAAGAAAAGAGATGGGGAAAGGAAAAATGTGGCGAGACAAAGTGGACGAAGAAATGTTGAAATTGGATGATTTGTTTTGTCATTCTGTCATTCTGATCTTCCTTAAGTTAGCTAGATGATTTTTGTGTAGTGAATAATGTTTGGACTGACTTGCATGGTGATGGTGATGCATGAAGTTGAAATGGAAACACAGCATTATCACTGTCATGGTCTTGTGTTGCGCATGCACACACAGCATTTTTCTGAACAAAAGCGACATTATAGAAAGAAAAAGAAATCCATTCCTCTCATATGATTTGACCCCTTCTTCACTCAAACAATTTCAGTATCAACACACACACACACACACACACACACACACGCACACACACACACAAACCTCTGTGATGTTCTCTACACTGGTATCAAGTTTTCATATGAAAGTGATACAGAAGCTGACCTTAAAGCCAGACCAACACTGCCTCATCAGCAGTTACTTACACACACACACACACACGCACACACACACACACACACACAAAAACGCACACCTGTGTCTGTCTCCCGTTCGAGCACGGAGGTGTTAACAGGCGTGAAGGGAGTGTGACTTCCTGTTTACTGTCATGTGAGCAGTGAAGTCCACCTGCTCAAACACTGCGCTGTCATCATTCCCAATGGATGGACAGATATAGATGGATGGATGACAGACACAAAGACTTAAAGCTGCACCAAAGTGACAATGACAGTCTGTATCTTTCTACACCCATTCAACACCTTTCTTACCCAGCCAGTATGTTATCAAACTAGCAAATTTTACGCAGTAATGCCAGAAAGCCAGTGGATTATCATGCATTATTGGCCCATTTGTTGTGTAACAGGCACAATATGAAGAGATGTAAGGCTGCTGGGAAAATCTAGACTGTAATCTAAACCAGGACCGCAGAACCAAACTGACAAACCAAATTCAGGCCCAGTCAAATCCAAGTCAAGACCGAAGAGAGGGTTAAAATTCACATCAAGACTAAAAGACTAAAGAGAGTCAAGTTTTATTCAACGCCAATACCAAGACAGTAGAAAAAACATGGAATGATTATGACACTCTGAAGTGTTTTTGTCCACAGAATATAACACAATCACAATGGAGCACAATGGAGAGATTGGATCTTGTGACTTTGTTACACAAAGTTTTTGACTATTCATGTAAATGAGCATTTGCATTGAACAAATCTCAGACAGAAATATGAAACCTCACCATCTATTAGAAGACCAAGACCGAGGCAAATGACTGCATGCCCGAGACGAGCCTGGCTCAGATCAACCCTGGGCCCTGCGCTACACTACAGCCCTCCATCTGAACATCAAATAGAACAGTCGATCCGTGTCAAAGCATCACACGACGTGTAGATCAAGTGCACCTGCTGATGACTGGCTGACTCCCAGCCAAAAGCTCAGCTGCCTTTGAAATGCAAACCAGCCCTCTCTCTCAGACAGGCTGCAGCTCTTTACAAGCTGGGACTGAACCACAGCGTGACTACTAACACAGGAAGCAGACTGCAAACAAGACGGCAGCCATAAAAACACCAACTGAAGGCTAGATGGCTTCAAACAGACTAACTCGTAGTGATGGTTCAATAGGTAACAGATAGTGGAAGCAAGGTTTTGAGCTGTGTGAGATCATGATATCTTTTCATGTGTGTGCAGTTTGAATAGTCTATTTGCCTGCAGTCTTTGTAGGAGGGAGTAATATTTGCATAGCAATAATGAAAATATATTTGTGTCAGCAGTGAGAGAAAAGATGTCAGCGGTAGACAGACAACGCTTTGAGATCTAAATTCAGCATCCTGTTGTGATTTGTCTTTGTTAGTCATCAGTCCAGATTTTTTTAAACCAGAGACAGTGTACATACACATATTGCATAAATAAATAAACTACATGCACACACATGCATGTCAGCAGGCACACACACACCACAGACATCTCCTTCTGACATGTTAATGAGTGCATGCACGTGTGTATGCATGCCTGCACTGCCTGTTACGCCTGAGATGACAGACGTATGTGTGTGTGTGTGTGTGTGTCTACTGTATGTGTATGTGTGTGTGTGTACAGTGCAGACCCTCTCACTGTAAGGAAGGGGGTCAGAGCCACAGGAGGCGATTGGCTGGTGAGGAAAGTCACAGCATCAGCACATCCTCCTTTAACCCACTGCCCTTCTTTCCTCTGCTCCTTCCCCTCCCCCCACTTCGCTCTGGCAGCATACTGTGTGGCACGGCACACGCACGCGCGTGCACACACTAACGCACATGCACTCACAGTCACCCCATGGAGTGTCTGTCTGTCTGTCTCTCTCTCTCTCTCTCTCTTTCTCTCTCTCTCTCACACACACACACAGGACACCCCATAGCGCTCTCCTTCCCTCCTTAAATGTTAAAGAATGCGTCTTGCGGACGTGAGCGCACAAAATAATTGGGTTGTCTATATCGTCTGCGGAAAGACCCTCCCGCGAAGGGTGAAAAGGGTTTAAAAGTGAGAAAATTACCATAGAAGCGACGCAGGAATTAATTCCACCACATGATGTGTTGGTTCACACAATAACGAAGTATCTAATGCTATAGCCTACTGTATGAGGCCCTTTCATTTGGTTTTCGATGTAATATGCCCTTTTGCTCTCAAAGGTATAAGATCCACTACCATCAATAATGTATGTCAAGCACAGGAAAAATGACAAGCCCGCGGTAGCAATTTCTCAACCTTAACACATTACCCGTTTTATTGGGTGATGGGCAGGCTCGCTGAAGGAGAAATAGACGGTGGCGACTTGACGCGTAAAAGGCGCAGCCGTGCGGTTTCTCCCGCACTCCCTCGACCTCATTGAGCCATTCATCTTTTGCTCTGCCTCAGCGGCGGAGAGCAGGGGAGAGGAGACAATAGACCGTGTCGGAGGCAGACAGGGTCCAGTGGTTCAGTGGAGAACCACATTATGAACCACCCAGCTTTTGTGTTGCTTTTAAGCAAAGCGGCTCCGGCTGCATCCTCGCTTTTAGTCAAAACGCCAGTGAATGTCCATGTTACAGAGGACAAAGAGAGACCGAGAAGCCAGCAGTAGTTAAGGACACACAGGCTATTCACTGTAAGAGGTAAGGGTCCTGGGGAAATACGGATTGTGCGCTATTCTGACGCCTTTACAATGACAAAAGGCTTCCAAGCATTTGAAATCATTAGAGCCTGAGTTCAGCTGCAGTTCTGGTCGAATAGATCCATGGATGCAACTCAAGGGCATAGAGTAAAGTCGGTCAGGGAGAGAGGGAGGGGGAAGGGGGGATCATGGGCGACAAAAACTGGCAGGCTATAAGCACCTGCCGTACCTTAGCTTAGGTGAGTCCAAAATCTGATCTTGTACGGGTTAACGATGTAATGGAGAGCAAAGAGCAAAAAAAAATAGACAGAAATACATTTGGAAGCCAAAAAAATCGCACCACACAGTAAAATTGTCAGTGTTAAGGACCAGTGTTCCCTCTGAGTGTGTGTCTGCAAGACAGTTTGGTGACTTGCGTCTAATAATCTATCATTGACCAGATATCTCAGTCACTGCTCCACTTGACCCCCCGGGACGTTGGGGTTTTAGTGAATTAACGCCTCCATGCCCCACTCACCTCGCAGTCGTACAACTCGCTGAGCTGCTCAATGATCCACTCCTCCAGGACGAGTCTTTTCCGCAGCTCCTTCCTATCGTACTTGACCGTCACTTTGCCCTGTTTCTTCTGGACCGGGTCGTCCCTGGTTATGGGGCCGGACCCCGCGCAGCCCACGCCGGGGGCAGCCTGGAAGAAGACGCGGCCGCCGGCAGCGGGCAGCGGGGCACTGGTCTCGGTGCTGGCGGCTGACATTGCGGGATGTTGAGTGCTTATTAAATGTGTGTGAATGAGTGGGATTGCGGGCTGAGAGGGGACTGCGGTGCTGCACAGCGGACAGGAGAATGGAGGGGAGCTTTTAAACAGCTGCTATTTAAAGCGCAGCGCCGGAGACAGCCGAGAGGGCGGAGCGTCCACACTGCAAAAGATGCTCATCTTAAACAAGGCATTTAGTCTCATTTTCAGTCTTAAATCTATTGTTTCTTGTGGAAGTGGAATAAACTCTGTCAGCAGGGTGACATGAATTCACTTGTTTCCTATGCAGTTTCGCGGTTTTCAACAATTGTCAATAACTTGGAACAATAGAATAAGGCAGATCACTCCACTAGTATCAAGAACAGGCGTTCACACTTAATTGAACAAAATTCTGAAAATTGCATTGCAAACAAATGAAATGATATCACGCCGGCAGATTATTTCACCCTTTTTAAGAAGATTTTAAGACTTGATACGAAATAATATTATATATATATATATATATATATATATATATATACTTGACTTGTTAACATTTTTTGCAGTGTACTAACCAAATTCCCTCAATGGTATTTTTTGCTGTGCATTGAAGAGCAAGCAGAGCTACTGGAGAGCCACAGCAGGGGGTCTTTCCCATGGAAGTCCTCACATTTCCCGACACTAGCCTCAGTCAGTGTGCCATCTAGTGTTATCATTTGGTCATAACCTGATAAAGGATCATATGAAGCCGAAACTTTTGGTGAGAGGGACTTTTTAGTTGCTGCATCAGGGCCCAAATACCTCTCTGGCTTCATTATGAACCTTATTATTTCAAAAGGATTGACCAGAGGAGCTCGGGATGTTTCAATGGCTAACGAAAACTCTATAACACTATAATGAAAATTCCTTTGTATTCCTACAGGGCAGTGAGTTTATAGTGATCTTATCTCAATTTATGGTATTGTATCTCGTATGGCAGGTATAGGACATAGGTTGCTTGCTAATTGCTCAGCATTAGAAAAACAAAAACTACAAGATATATAATTTGGACTCACCTAAGCTAACGTATAGCCTACTGTATAATAGCCTACTGGTGGCTCATTATCATGTGGTATTTTAATCTCCTTTATGGTATTGGACATGACATGATGATAGCATATACGGATTACTTTTATAAGAGTAGTAGTATTCTCGGACAATATTAGGACATGGTGACCTTGGACTGACTGGTGACATTAGTTAATCTTCTTGGGGCATGTTTTCACCCTAAACATAGCCTATAGCCTAGGCCTGGAGATGCGCAAATAGGATTCACTCCTTTTAAGATAAGAGTGAACCAGAGGGAGCGAGAAAAAAGCAGTGGGGAACGTGATGCACTACATAATAATGAAGCTTATATAAGCTGATCAGACGCACTAATGAAGTGGACCCGTCTCTAATGGGAGAGCTGAGCAATGTTTCCTCTCCAGCAGAGCTATGAATATCCATCACAGCATGGTTGGGACACGGCAGCCTGGTTTCAGGGATTTTCCACAAATAGCCTCAGTAGCAATATGTTGAAATAAGGCAGATTTTACCCCACTAGTATCAGGATCATGTTCTTTGGAAGCTATTATTGAAAGGTGTTGATTTGCACCGAAAAACAAGTGAAAATCGCATATTTTCTTTTTCAATTTTTCAAGAGAAAATCCTTTTTAAGATATTAGATTAAATTACTTGTTAATGGTGACATTTTTGCAGTATCGACCACACGCACACACACACACACACACACACACACACACATGCACACACACTTCAATGGTCATGAGGTATTTGGAAAGATTACACTGCCGCCGTGTGGCACATTCAGACCATAGACTGTAAATAAAAAAGTTACACAGATAATTTCTCATCTATCAGCAGTCCCATGGATGTATTAGAGCAGTTCCCATATTCATGATGAGCATCAAAATTTCAAAGTAGGCCAACTTTGAAAACCTCGATGTTTGGTCCTGCCTTATGGAAGCCCATTTCCGCCAGTGTGATGAATGAATTAGTATCTCAAAATAATGACTTAGTATCTCAAAATAATGAGAAACCTTCTCAAAATAATGACTTTGTATCTCAAAATTATGAGTTAGTATCTCAAAATAATGAGTTAGTATCTCAAAATAATGACTTGGTATCTCAAAATAATGAATTAGTATCTCAGAATAATGAGTTAGTGTCTCAAAATAATGAGAAACCTTTTCAAAATAATGAATTAGTGTCTCAGAATAATGAGTTAGTGTCTCAAAATAATGAGAAACCTTTTCAAAATAATGAGAAACTTTCTCAAAATAATGACTTAATATCTCAAAATAATAAGAAACTTTCTCAAAATAATTAGTATCTCAAAATAATGACTTAGTATCTCAAATATACTAACTCATTATTTTGAGAAAGTTTCTCATTATTTTGAGATACTAACTCATTGTTTTGAGATACTAACTCATTATTTTGAGAAAGTTTCTCATTATAATGACTTACAGGACCGTTTTATTTTCATCACACTGGCGGAAATGGGCTTCCATATAATGGGGAATAGTTCAGTGGAAATTAACATTCAGTCAATATCTAGGCTTACTCACTCCATGGTAGACACAATTCCATTGAACTTGGTAGGCTACGAAAACCAAACCATATTTCGTAATTTTAAGGCACATGTCCATAGAAAACACAGAGTAACCTATGGACTGCAGTGGATAAACTGTCTCCTCCCCAGACCGACAGCAGATCCAGCAGGACTGTTACGTAAGATCAAGTCTGCAGGAGCAAACTTGGCAACAAGTGGGCATCTCTGCTCTGCTCACTGTAGCGGTCATGGCATTTCTGTCCGTCCTCACGCCGGTTTTCGTGGCCGTCCTGTGCGTGATGATAGGCCTCATATTTATCAATTCACGCAAAACGGACAGGGTACCACGGCCAGAAACTAAAGGGGGGTCGAAAGTGGAGTCCAGACCTTGGGTGGACCAGGATTTGCAAGACGATACAGAAATCACACCAAGAGACGGTAGGTCAAAAGCTGAAGAAAGCTTTTGCTGAGACAACAGCAAACATTTTACACATTTACAAATCTGATTACGCACACACGGATTGAGATACAGTTACACAACTCTCCACACACATTTGCAAATAGTTCTGCTACAATAATGGCCCCATATACCTCTTGGTGGGCTCCCTAGTGAAGCTAACCTCTATCTGGGGTTTGCAAAATGCTTCATTTTAATGAATGTTTTGAAAGAATTTACGCTTGCTTTAAGGTTATGCTAAACCTAATATTCTAAAATATCCTCAGTATAACATTACACAAATAACTAAAACACTTGTATCCTAATGGTAGCTATTACTGACAAAGGCATCAATTTCATTTTAGAAGTGGTAGGGACATTTAAATGAAGTTTTCCACCAGAAAATGTATTTGCTCAATATGTGCAATTCCATGCATTTCTACATTATTTGGCATGACACCTCTGGTATTGTAGATCTCTTTAGGGATCCAAGTAATTTTGTAACCCAATTTCTGATGGCGTTTTTATTATTATTTACCCTCAAAAACAAAATTAGGCCATATGACAAATACTGTGATAACTTGGCAGGTAATGTAATAATTTGACCATTCACCTTAATACCCCCAAACAGAGCTTTTAACAGAAACACTGCATATATCACTATACAGTTGTTCAGAAACAACCCGGCTATATTGTGGAAACAGCGCCCAGTACACTTTACAGACCATGGTAAAGTAATTCTGGTGAAATATCCTAGTAATCACCATGTATTTATTATTTGGAAACTGTAATGGAAAAACACAGCAAAAGCATAAATTTGGAGAAAACATGGTCATAAACCTTGTCCCTTTCCTGAACTGTCTAGATGGAAACCTTGTCCTTTTCTGACCTCGTTTTAGGTCCAGATGTCAGTTCAAAGGGGCTTTATACGAATCAAAGGGTCTTTATCTGAATGACCATTAATGTACGGTAATGGCCCAAGATGACCCTATATGTGACAAGCAAACCATGTTCCTGTCTTGATCCTGTTTCTGTCTAGTCTATTCTTGCGATAGACTTTATCTCATGCTTATTTCATTTTTAGCTTTTATTGCATGTCTGACCGTGTCTTGAACTCTCCTTATGAATAGAGTTGTTTAGTAATATGAATAGTGTTGTTTGTACCTCTGAAGATGTAATAGGTGTGGAGATGTATAAAAGGCAACTGACAGAAGAGAAAGTTACTCATTCAGCCTGAAACTCTGTTGAAGGTTGTCTGTGCCCGCTTGCAGGTGTAACGTACGAATAAACCAGAAAGGAAACTCTCTCTTGTTTCTCAAGTCTCTTTTATTAC
The DNA here is from genome assembly GCF_046629955.1 of Centroberyx affinis. Taxonomy (NCBI): domain Eukaryota; kingdom Metazoa; phylum Chordata; class Actinopteri; order Beryciformes; family Berycidae; genus Centroberyx; species Centroberyx affinis. The sequence continues at coordinate 206,458 of NW_027281872.1, read as the reverse complement.
AGAAAACTTCCACCACAGAAACTACCCAAATATTTCCAGGAAATTATGGTGAAATTTTTAAGCAGTCACCATGCTTTCATTTCCCTATCTGAAACTATTTGAATATATTCCATATAAGCAGTGGCCAGCCTTTACATTTTACAGGCTATGGTAAGGTAATATTTTAGAAATTACAAAGATGTTACTATTTCTTATTCTGAAACTACTCGCCTATATCATGGAAGCAGTGGCCACTACATTTTACAGGGCATGGTAAGGTAATTCTGCAGAAATGTCAAAGATATGTTATTGTATGTATTGATCCCCAAGGGTAAATTCAGGTGTCACAGCGGCTATATAATGGGCAATATAAATAAATATAAAACTATAAAAGTATGAAGATAAAAAAAAAGTGTCTGAAGTGGTGTTGAGCATTTAGAACACTTTTACGATACAGAAACCTAAATCCTTATCACCTGCCCATCCTTTCATTCTCATTATTTTTTTATGGTCTCTGGCTACACCCACCCCCGGTTCCCCCTAAGCTGTCAGTCATCCATAATTGCTCCATTTTCTCCCCAGAAATTGAGTCCACAGGGTATAAGCGGGATTTGGAAGTTTTGGTGGCAAATGGCATCAGATGCGGGGACGTTGCCACCCTGTAGCTGGATGTTACAGTCACTGGAAAGGTCTTGTTGAGGTGAAAGTGTTTATTCAGTTTCTCTCCACTGGTCTCCTTCACATCTGCTGTGCGTCATAGCGCACCGCAGAGAGCTGCTCACTTGTTCTGGGTGAAAAGAGAGCATTTTTATATTCTTTAACTGTAGAGGTTATCCCTCCTGTTGAACTTTGCCCAATGAGCTGCAACTTTTTCAGCTCACCCAGGATGTCTGGGTTAGCTATTGATATCAGTGTGATTTTTAACGTAGTTTTGTGCCAGTTGATGAGTACTGCAGCTTTAAGGTCCACCTGTTAAAAATTGAGTTGGCCTGTCCTGTGCTCTGTGGCCTTATTTATAGGCAAATTTTATGGTAAATGCGGTAACAGCGCGGTGTTCGTGGAGAGCGCAGAATCTCCTCCGATTGTCCATTTTTGACGGTTGTCAGCTGTCAGTTTGCTCAAATAGACTACTTCCCCGGTAAAATAAAATGAAACTCTGCGGAGGCCTCTGCAAACGCCGCAGTCAGTTCAGAGGTTATGATTGGTTAATGGTTGCTATGTTAGTCTAGCGGAACGTGGAATTTTTAACCGAGTTTGCAGATTTTCTTCCTACTATCATTTCTAAATCTGAACATATTTTGATTCTTGGCAACTTTAATATTCATGTTTGTTGTCCATCTAAACCACTTTGTTAATGACTTTATTAATCTGGTTGAAGCATTTGATCTTGTTCAATCTGTAAGGGGTCCTACACATGATCGTGGTCATAGTCTTTAAGACCCTTACTGGTCTTTCCCTATCTTATATCTCTGATCTCCTACACCCCCATGTTTCCTGCAGGTCTCTCAGGTCTACTGACTTAAAGCTTTTAGCCTTTCCACAGTCTAGGCTGAAGCATAAAGGGGATCTTGCTTATGCCGTTGTTGCCCATAGACTGTGGAATGCACTTGATGCAGTAGATTTGCCCCGTCTATTGGCACCTTCAAGTGAACTTGAACTTGAACTTGTCTGTCATCATTTTAGAGGATGATGATTGGGCGGACAGCAACGAGGAGGAGGACCTTCCCCATGTGCCCTACTCACCACCGCGTTACCCTGTGGAGAGGATGCTGGAGAGATCCCAGGACTTTTACAGTGTGATGAACCAGCGCAGGTCTGTCCGATTCATCAGCTCCGAGCCGGTTCCACGGGACGTCATTGATAACGTCATCCGCACGGCAGGTAAGTGGCATTGGCAGGAGCAGCAGCAGTGGTGACTAAGTAATGAATATATCTGTAATTGAGTATTTAAAAAAAAACATCCAGTGAGTGGCGAAATTGGCTGATAAATGAAAAAACCTTTAGTACTTAGCCTACAATTCCTACAGCTATCTGTGACATTTTGAAGGTACAGGATGGGTTAAAATCGAAGTCGACATGAACTGAATTAAGTAACCGGAGCTGGAGAAGCCTTTTCCAGTGCAAAACTTGTGCGCTATCATCCATTTACAGGGACTGGAAGAAAAAGCATTACAAGATAAGGTTAAAATGATATTCAACTTTAAAAGAGACAATCAGAGCTTTATTAATTTACGAGAAACTTCAATGAAAACAGAACATGATGAATTATATTGGATATTGACAGAGGTGTGACCAAGTCAACTTTGCTGGAGTCCCAACAGTCTCAAATCTTGAGGCACAAACCTCAAGTCAAGTCTCAAGTCTAAAAATATAGATTACCAAGTCAAGTCAGAACAAATCAAGAGTCCAGTATCAATTTAATATCTTAAAGAAAACTACATATCTAGGACTTTTCAATGCAATTTGGTTTTAATAGGATAGAAACTTAAAGTAAGAGCATCATGAGTTTGATTTCTATAATCAGTTTAACCTTCAATAAATGCAACCATTCCATACAAATTCAGAAAACAGAATTTAAATTCAGTCATCTGGTGGAACTAATCTCACCACTTTAAATCTAAGTCATTTACACAAACACAAGATCTTTTGTGAAGACTTTAGAAACCTTTTCAAGTCATCAAAGTACAAGTCAAAGTTAAGTCCCAAGTCACCAGAAAACTCGAGTCTCAAGTTTTCTCTTCAAGCATCAAGTCAAGTCTCAAGCAATTAGAATTGAGACTCGAGTCTGAGGTCATGTGACTTGAGTTCCCACGTCTGGATATTGACTGTGAATTTTCCGTCGTTCTCTCTCCCTCTCCCTCTCCCTCTCCCTCTGTCTCTCTGTCTCTCCCTCTGTCTCTCTCTCTCTGTCTCTCTCCCTCTCTCTCTCTCTCTCTCTCTCTCCTCACAGGCACAGCCCCCAGTGGAGCACACACTGAGCCCTGGACGTTTGTCGTGGTGTCAGACCCAGAGACCAAGCACCAGATCAGACTGATAGTGGAGGAGGAGGAGGAGGTCAACTACCGCCAGAGGATGGGGGACAAATGGGTCAACGATTTGGCCAGGTTAAGGTGAGCACCTACACTCACTCACACACGTTTGTATTACTATATTGTGAGGAATTTAATTGACAACATTCATTCCCTAATCCCTAATCCTAATTTTCTAATTTTAGACTAACCTAACTAAACCTAATCCTGCTTCAAACCTGTGTGTCTACCATTTGTCACCCCGTCCTTTCTCCTCCAGGACGAACTGGATTAAAGAGTACTTGGATGTTGCTCCATACCTGCTCCTCATCTTCAAACAGACCTATGGGATTCTACCTAATGGCAAGAAAAAGACTCACTACTACAATGAAATCAGCGTCTCCATATCCTGTGGAATCCTGTTGGCTGCATTACAGGTTAAGGAACACATCACACCCACTGAACCACAGACCAATCAATCCCTATTTTCTCTCGGTCATAATGGTCATGAGTGTCTCTGCCAAAAGTCTGTCAGACAAAGTAAACAGTTTATATTGAACTATATATGCAGCTGGCCAGCCTCTTGAAAATGCATGCAATTAGTGCTAAACCAAACACGCCCACTGTGTTTGTCTTATGCCTAGTGACTGAATTTGTGCTCGTTCTGTCCATCTGTTCATCAGAACGTGGGTCTTGTTACCGTGACGTCGACGCCCCTCAACTGTGGCCCCCAGCTCAGGCTTCTCCTCAAACGGCCAGCCAATGAGAAGCTGCTGATGCTACTGCCTGTCGGTTACCCCGCCTCTGATGCCACCGTGCCTGACTTGAAACGCAAGCCCCTGGATGACATTATTGTGCGTGTATGATGTAATCAATCTGCGAAGAATATAGAATAAAAGCTAGAATAAAAATAGGACTTCTGGTCACAGCCTTCAAAGTAAAACTAATTGACAAACATATTTCAACGTGTTTAAGCTTTTATTTTGAAGGTGAAATAGCCCTACTTATTCTAAGTGTCTCTAGCTGGTTTGATGCAGTTTAGGAATGGGAACACAAGTAGACACAGTTTCTGTATGTAACACTACCCATGATTCCTTGCAAACATCAAGTGCATGGAATACAAATAACTCCTGTTTAATTCTAACTCACCTTTATCTAAACCTTAATGAAAAGATATTGTGAGTAAAAATTGGGTGTATAAACCTTGCACATCCTTTGGGTGCTGTCTCACTGACAGTATATGGAGCCCAAGTATTCAATCAGTGCCATTTAGAGGCCAGTGGTATGGGAATGAAATCAATCAAACAGCTTTAGCCACTAGCTGGCCCCTAAAGCTTAGACCACAGTCAGTGCAGACATCTGAAGGTTAACATTGACTTCATCAAAATCTTACAGTCACTTACCAAACAAACCAAGGTCTAGACGGCTGGCAACGTTGTTGCCAAGCATAAAAACTCTGGAAATAAATGCACTCTGTTTTGAATTGTTTGCTTGAGCCTTATTTTTTGTGCGGTGACTGAGCTTGCCAGATTGTTTCAAAATTAGCACCTTAAAATGAGTTTGAATGAATATTTGTTTGCCTTCTTTTATCACATATTACTGTATTTAATTTTCTGCAGAAATGTAAACAAAGAATAAAACTACATGAAAATCACTTGGCTGCAAGATAATTTCATGACCTGTATATTTTTTTGTGAATTATGAAGGCCAAGAGTCTAAAACAAAGTGTGGGGAATATTTGCTGTGTGGAGGATATACTGTGTAATGTTAGAATTATAATGTTATTTAGGCATATATATTTGTGGCTAAGATTTGGAATTTTGTTCACCAGAATTTGTGTTGTTTTGGGACAGTGTAGAAACAGTGAAAGCAGTAGCTAGCCTTAGGGGGACTGTTGCTTTAAGAAAGATAGGACACTGTTAATTAGGTAGGCTACTTGTGTACTCTAGGTGGAGAAAGTTTTTAGTTTCAGTTTTGTGAGCCATGGAGCCACACGGTTTTCTTACCGTGGTTGGGATTGTCAAGTTTAAGTTAATTCTTCTGGAGTCTATTTAAATCATTGACTCATCATCTATTGTGGAAAAACTTTGTATAATAAAAGTATAAAAACGCAGGAAACGTGGATTCTATGTCTCTCACCCACGTGTAAGGCCAAGGCTATCAAAGGAACTAAAAACCACAGCTACACAAAGTGATTTACTGGCATATTCCCAATTCAATTCGATTGACCCAAACCAGCTACATTTGTTAGCTGCAACCAGCAGCTAGTATAAGTTACTCTGTCAGTTGACAGAGTACTGCACAGATGTCATTGCAGGACATAGTTATATAAGTCTGACTGTTGCATAACTAAGATAAGCTTGCTTGGTAAAGCATAGGTTTGCCATAGCAGAGGCTCTAATCTTGAGTCAGTCAATTTAGTGTCAAGGTGGTTGCAGCTTATCTTGAGTTATGTGCTAGTTTTTTAGTGATGATGACTATTGTGACTCCTACATTTAGATTGCACAACTTTTATCATCAAAGGCTGCTGAGCCACAAGGTATACTGTATATCAGATAGTGAATGATTTTGTATGCTGCAACTCAGGTTGTTCCAGCTAGGAACCCTCTGCAGCAGTTGGACTTTTAAATAAAGAAAATGTACATATCTGTTGACCTCAGTTGGCTTGTTTAGCTTGGCAGCATGTTGACTGTAAGTGCTTATATCGATTAATGTTACATCGATCTAATCTCAACCCACACACATAACCCACAAAACCTGCAGCTGTGGAGCATCTTCAGCCTCGTCCCCCCAGGTGCAGCACTGAGCCTTTAAGGTGCTGCTTTGTACTGACTGGCATCTGACTGTAGAGTGCTTCATGCTGAAGCGGCCCCACTTTCAGCCAACTAGGAGTGAGCTAAGGGAGAAAAAATGCACTGCAGTGGACTGACTATGCAGACTATCCTGGACTATCTACTGCTCTCTGCATTCTTAGACCTGGACTATAGGTGGACACACTTCTGCATGCATTTGCTCACTCTCTGCAAGCTTTTCCTGTTGATTATTCAAACTAGTGCAGTGCCCGTTCAAAATAGGCGTAGGCTACCAGTCGCTTGCTTTGAGCCCCGCTGCTGCACAGAGCGCTGTTCACTTGTTTATTCAAAGTTTATTAATATTGAACATGTCGCATGTCCAATCCGACACTGCACGTCCTTGGGTCCCCAGCAATACACCCACCAAGTGTGAAGTAGATCGGACGAACGGTTCTCAGGATATGCGAAGGACACACATACAGACAGAGATTCCTTGCTTTATAGTATGATGATAATGAAGTGATACAGTGAACAGATAGTAATGAACATGCTGCATATATTTGATGAGGGCATTGTTTCTTTTCCAGTACTTTATATGGCCCTCTCTGCTGGCTGTTAATGTAAAGTTAATGCACATTTGCATTAACTTATTATTTGCATTACTTATACTGTGTGTTTCCAATCTATTTGATCACTTTATTGCTTTATAGTCTCTTACTTCTTTTAATTGCTTATGGGATATACTGCTGTTTTTTTTATATTCTGCTCATACTCTATTTGGCTATTGGCTTCTATTACCTTTGCTGTTCGAATAACGTAATGTCCCCACTGGGATCAATAAAGTGTTATCTTAGGCTATCATAACCTGTGTTTAGGGTTAGGGTTAGGGTTGTATGAACCCTGTCATTTTGTCCAAAAACAGTGTAAGGCTTACTAAAGAGCAAAGTTGCCCCGATACACACGCATGCACACAAGCACGCACACACACACACACACACACACACACACACACACACACACACACACACACACACACACACACACGCACACTGGAGTTTGTCCCTCAGAGTAAACAAAGCGGGATATCTGTTTGCTGTAAGTTGAGAGTTCTCTGCCTTTCGGCCTTGCTGCTTGCTGATATCTCCCATAACTTAAGTATGGGCTGCTTTTTTGACATTGTTTGGTAAGTTAAGTTTCAAACATTCATTTGGAATCAATTCATCATGAAAACAGTGAAGAAATGTCTGAATTCAAAAATGCATTTGCATCTTTCCCTGTTTATAGGTTGCTGTGTGTGTTCCCATGGCTTGTGTCTCCATCGGCTTTAAGTGGGATGGTCCGGTCTCCTCGGTTTCCTCAGCCGTACCTCGCTGAACAGCTGGAGATGTGGGACCTCAGTGTGCCTGAAGGCTACCAGCTTCAGCTCACCTTCACCCTGCTGGACATCAGACCCTCCAAAAACTGTGGCCAGGACTCCCTCACGGTGATGACACTGTGTGAAAAAGTGTAGCATGTGCATTTATAATTGTGCTTACAAATGACTCGTGAATTATTGTTTACACCATTTGTAAAACACACAAAAAAGATGTTTCCAACTGACCTGCCAATGGTTTTAGTTGACACCATTTGCTCCATTTCAGGTGGTTTATGAGCAAAGAGTCCTGGGAAAGTTCTGTGGAGATGCGACCTATGATAATGTTCATCACCCTGGCAACACACCCATTCTGTCACCTGGCAACAAGCTCCGCCTTGTCTTCCAATCGGGCGAAATCAGACCTGATGAGCTGCAGCAGTATAAAGGCTTCTCTGCCTTATACCGAGCCATAGGTATGATGTGTCATGTTCTCTCTTAGAGAGCTAACTTGGGTCAATTAGAAATGTAATAATAGTATAATATTGTTTTATCATAATTTGTGGATATTTCAATGCCATTTATATATAAAGGTGAGTGATTTTAGTTTGTCTAATAAACTGAAATAAATTTAAGTATGCATACAAAAAAAAACTGCCTGCCCTGTCACTCAAAGCATGCTATAACCAGATATTTGATGGTGTTTATGTTGTGCTGTGTAAGTATAATCGAAGTATCTAAGTATATTTGCTGTTTCATCAATTCTGTGAAGACAGCCGTACGTTGAGGTTTGTCAAAGGTCTCTTCCTCCCCCTCCAGGTAAAATGGTGAAAGTTGATGAAATAAAACTGGCATGGCCTGGTCAGAGTGTCACACTGCCATGTGCAACACCTGAGGGTCAGCTGCCAGAGGTTAGTTAGTAGTGTAAACATGGAATTAATCTATCTATCTATCTATTTGTTTGTTTTGCGATGCAACTGAAAAGGCTTTTATACTAAGACATAAGTCTGTCTAATCTCTGTGTGAAGTACTATATACAGTTGACTGTGCTTATCTGAAAGGTGTCCTGGATAAAGGTGTCAGAGGAAGGGGAAAAAACAACTATTGCAATGATCCATCCTATATATGGAACACGTCGCCCAGCTTCCCACCGGCAACGACTGCATTTCCCTTCCCTGGGCGACGCCTCCTTGCAGATTTCAGATCTGGAGAGAAATGATGAAGGAAAATACATCTGTGAATACAGCACCTTTCCCAGTGGCAAGCAGCAGTTCACCACCTCTCTCGTCATACTGGGTAAGAGTGGTTCAGAAGACAGAGCCGTGGCAGAACCAGGGTTGAAAGTCCAACTTTCTGAAAAGACATATGCTTTTCAGAAACATCGTCCGGCATGCTGGTCGACAAGGTTGTGCTGTCCCATCCGGGAGAGACGGTGGAATTACGGTGTGTAAAGGAACGCTCTCGCAGCAAAATAACACAGGTCAGTCCCACTTAAGCTGTGTATTCAAAGAGGTAGAGTGGATTTAGAATGGATGTCTGAAGGGTTTTGCTTTAATCCCAGTCAAAGGGAATTAAAGGGGACAGTGGCTGTATTCCAGCCCTTTCCATGTGTTTCTCTTCTATGGCGTTATGGACAGAAGGATTCAGCTCTCTTCACTTACTGTTAGCTTGGGAGTGTGTGTGTTTATGAGTGTGTCTGAGAATATGCATGCCAACCTTAAAGACAGTCCACATATTATTTGAAAGATATCCTGGATCTGGAAGTCGAAGGGAGGAGAGGGAATCACTGTAGCTGTTTTCCACCCTATCCACGGGACATTCTACCCCGAGTCCCCCCTGAAAGGACGGGTGACCTTCTCCAGCAGCCCTGTGTTCCAGACCAACCCCTCCATCCAGATCAAGGGTGTGAAAAAGACAGATGAAGGGAAATACACCTGTCAGTACGCATATTACCCTAACGCTGTACGTTCAGAAGGGACTGCTGACACCGAAGAGGGAAGCACCGATCTTTTCATATTTGGTATGTGTGCAGAAGTGTGTGTGTAAGATAGTACTGCATTAGATCATTTGCAATCAATTTAGTGACAGTGTGTCACTACATCTTTTCCAGAAAGGGACAACTCCTCACAAGGACTACCTAAAGAGTTGGACTATAGAGCGGGTATGGTACATCTATTTTCTAATTATATAATTATACAGTAGACCATTCCAAATCGTACAAAGCATTTCACTGTCTGGTTTCCTTTGCTGTATTACTGTCTGTCCTCCACTGTCAGTGTGTGGCCGTCCTGTGGAAACCTTGAAGGGATATCAAACGACCCCGGGAAGGAAGGATGCCCCAGAAAAGGCTTTCCCCTGGTTTGCTGTGCTGGAAGTTGATAAACTGGATTTTTCTGCTGTGGTGATCGGAGACAGGTGGCTGTTAACCACGGCTTCCATTTTGGTGACAGAGCGGTGGGACGACATCCAACAAAAAAGTGTAAAACCCACAGAGGATTCAGTTAAGGTAGGACAGATGACTGATGATGATAATGATGACGATAATGATGATAATGACAATTGGAAGCCACTATTTAAGTTGCATTGAAAAATGATGTGACCAGAAGGAGCATAGCTAGAAAGGCAATTTGAAAGTTTGCAGACTTTGGTGATGAAGATCAAGATTTGCACCTGTTATCAGAAATTGGAGTTATGAGGTTTTCGCCCGATAATGATGCTTTGCTCTGAGATGTTTTGTGAAACACAACATTCATTTGAAACCCCCTCTTTTCTCTCTAAAGGCATTTGTTGGAAAAGTCATGTTTGAGGACCTGAAGGCATCTACTCCTTATCAAGCGGCCTCTCTCCATATTCACCCCCAGTACAATCCAAGCCATTCTACTGAGCAAAACCATAACATTGCTTTGATCAAACTCATGACGACACTCACATTCAGCATCTCTGTCCTGCCTGCATGCCTGCCTACAGAGGAAACCAAGTACACCGCAGGACAAATGGGGTAAAGGATGTTTACTTGAAACGTGAATTTAGTGTCTGCTTTACATTGTCCACAGACCAAATGTAGCAATGTCTCCTATTACTGTACATCTATTCAGCCAGTAGCGTCACATCAACACATATTTTGTTCGCATTCTGTTCCTTTTCTGTCCGAATAGGTTCCTCTCAAGCATCCCTTCGGACTCCGAGCAGCTTGTGTATTTCCCCTTCCCAATCGAGGACCAGCAACAGTGTAGGAAATCTATAGACCACTACACAGACAGGGACGGAGAGGCTGACGCAGGCAGAATTACAGTCAATATGTTCTGTGCCGGGTGGTCAGATGGCAAGGCTGACGCATGCGGTGGAGTAAGTGGAGCGCCCTACGTTCTGAAGGATGGAGACGGGCACTTTGTGGCGGCGGGGATTTACAACTGGATCCACCACAGCAGATGTGACACAGACGACAAACCCAAATACGGAGTCTACACACAAGTGGCTAGATACTTAGACTGGATCAAAAAGACAATGAGAGAGAATTAAAGAGTAACTACAGCAGGTGGTAACATCACATGGCACCAAAGATCAGCCAATAGCAGATGACAATTTCAGTAGCATGATTTTAACCATTAGATGTCAGGCTTTGGGTTTGTGCTTTAGTTAATCTTTAAACTTGCCTCTTGTTAAAAAAACAACAACAACAATGCAACACCAGCCTCATGTATACAGACCTCAGGGGCTGTGAGTAGATTGTGTGCAGCCATATAGCTGTGATATCATTAAAGTTCATAATGTACAAATCCCTGACATTATCTTTCAGTGTTGCCTGTATTCATCTTTTGGGGTTTGGGTTGTTAGGGTTAAAGGGATTTGTTGACATTTGGAGTTTTTATTCTTCTACATTTATCAGTTACATTTAAAAACAGCTTGTTAGGCTTGCATTCAGCCACCGGTAGCTGCAAGCTTACTGCTCCATAGTCTGAGGTTCAAAGGTTTTTTTTTTTTCTTATCCTACACTTGAAAATATACTGAGCCAATTTAGGTTGGATGAAGGTATTGCTGTACACTACTCCAAGTTTCCTATCCCTCATTAAATTGATGGTGCATTGTCAGCCTCTGTGCACTTCAATGGCATTATACACACTGTTGGTTTCCTCTCTGTTAAGGCAATTCATCTCTCTCTCCGAGCCACCAGATAGAAAAGGCACCAGTACAAATGTCTTTTTTTTTTTTTTTTTTTTTAGATTTTCTTCTTTGAGTTTTTGCTAACCATTACTCACTAAAGAGGAGGTCCACCGCTTTGGCCAACTGACAAGCTTAGTCCTCTCTGTGCCCCCGGCCTACTGCATATTTTGAGAAACGGAGGATGTTTTTTAGGTATTAGGTAGGTTTTAGGTAGTAATTTCAGGCACCGTAGGCACAGCTGTCTCACCCTGATATTGTATTTGCATCTGCCACCTGTAGGTGTCAGCAAAGTCAAGCAAAAATGTTGAATGACACTGAAGAAGAAGAAGAAAGGTCACATTGCGCAGGCGTAAACCACGTACACCGATCGGAGCTGTTTTGGCTGAATGCTAGCTGGTTAGCTGACGGTCTGTCAAGTCATACACATTGGGCTTGATAGGGAAAGCATAGCGGTGGAGAAGAAGGGAGACCCAAGCGCCGCTACGAAATGGCCGGGCAACAGTTTCAGTACGATGACAGCGGCAATACATTTTTCTATTTCCTAACGTCCTTCGTCGGACTTATTGTGATCCCAGCCACATATTACCTCTGGCCCCGAGATCAGAATGCTGGTAAGGCCCAATGTCTGGTTCAGTGCTAGCTAACTAACGCCAGCTAATCTAACGTGAACTGTTTAGCTAGCATCTTGGCTAGTAGTAAACACTCACCAGTTGGCAGTGTACGAATCTTAGCTGACTAGTTGGCTAACTAAATAGTGAAGGTTCTATAACGTAAGTTAGCCAACATGTTAATGTGAACTTAGCTAGCTACATAGATGATGTTCACGACTCTTTCGCTGTTCAGAGCTACCCAAGCTCAAGTCAGTCAGCGTTACCTTCCAAGCGTATTTAACACAAATTATTAGCTATCTAGTAATCTATTTTACCTAACCTACTTCATTGGGCCAACACTTAGCTAAGCGCTAGCTACAACGCTTAACACCAAAAGCCAACGTCACTCACGGTGGCTCAGAATGCTCCCCTTGTGCTTTTATTGACCTTATCCTGATGTAACTAATCTGTTTTGTCAACAGCAGGCCATATCTAACTTGCGTGATAAGACATTCGCTAGCTACTTTAAATGTTGATAGTCCCCATGGTTGATTTCTTAGGGATATTTAAGTTGGCTGTAGAGTGCATGATTGACACAGTATGAGAATTGTGAAGCATCATCAAAGGGTAAGGTGAATTTCCCCCAATGTAAAAGCCTTAGAGGTCTTTTGAGGAAGCTTGCACCAGATCCTACAACATCTTGCCAGTTAGCCAAATGTTCTTTGTAAAGTCAAGGAGGTGCACAATGACACATCCTTAAAAAGATAGCTTAACCAATAAATAGTAGAATTATATAAGAAGAGTATTGCTTGACACTGGCCCAGTGTGACTGTGGATGCTTGGTCCAAGACTGTCCATTGTTAACTATGTACTGCCCTAATCTTAGGGCAATACCTCTAGCCTGAGCATCAGATATTGACACATAGCCATGTGCTATTTTCTTTAATATTAGAATGTGAATTTTGTGCCTTTTGACACTGTTTTGCAAGGAAGAAAATGGTATACAAAGAGCATAGTGTAACACTGTGACTTTGTGTATGCTCTTTTTGTGTTTGAGTGTGTGCTGTGTGAGTGTACTTGTACTTGTACATGCATGTGTGATGGCATGTAGCTTGTAATATAGCAGGTGTGTGAGACCCTTAACAATCTCTCTGTCTATCTCTGTCTCTCTCTTTTTCCCCCCTCTCCCCCAGAACAACTGCGCCTGAAGAGCCTGCGGAGGGTCCATGGCAGGTGTCTGTGGTACCGGCTCAGGCTGATGAAGTCACAGCAGAGCATCGTCCCAACACTAAAGTGAGTCCCCCTCCTGAATAAGAACAAGATTTTTCAAACACATAGCGTGCAAAAGGAATTTGACTAGGTGTTTTCTTCATGGTGAAAATAAATGTGATGTACCCAAATCTACACATGATGCACATCATGCATAAGTGATGGGCTTTCACATGTGCTCCTTGTGTACTGTCACTTATACCCGACAAGCAATTAAGAGTTATGTGATACTTTATTGTAATAGTATTTTCATTTGCCCCCCTCCGCAGAGAGGTCAGAGGTCAGGGTCAGCTACAAAACAGTGTCCACACAGCTGTAAGGATTCAGTGTCTTGCTCAAGGACAAATCAGCAGCAACTGCTTGCTGACATGGAGCTTGAAAGTGGGTGATCCGCTTTAAGGATGGCCTCTCTAACTACTAGGCCACCCTGCGCCCCAAATTATCCCACAGCATCCATACCCTGCAACTTCTCTGAGAGAGGATCATTCTCACTCAAAATGTATCTGAAACAACTTAAGTTGATGATATTCCTGGATCATTCACTGCCCATTGGTGGCTATGTGGAACTGTGCTATGTACTGCACCTAAACTAATTAGCGCAGCTTCAGTTGGATGAGGTTCATAGCGCCGCGTTGACACATGATTGGCAATCACCCGCTTGGAGGTATTATGATGGGTTCCAGCACTTTGTTCAGCGGCTGTTTGCTCCCTTCCACTTTGTTGCCAGCTGTCACATCACCTCTGTTGTTTGGATGTCAGTTTGCTGAGCTGCTTGCGTTGGGAATGCGCTGTCACCCCCCCAGCACTGAGCTCATTGGGAGCTGCTCTACTGATATCTCACTGCTTCACCCCATGTATTTCCAACTGGACAGGGATATGCTCACTGTGGTGTCAAGATTAGACATGGGACACACTGTCCATGGTGTAGGCCTACTCTAGCTATGCATATGTGGAACTGCCTGTTTTGGTTGATTTTTCGTGCAAGTCTTCCATTTTGCTGTTTTCGTGTATAAACCTCTCAGTAGCTTGTGCTGTTCGTCTAAACATTGTGTAGCACTGTTAACATTTCTTTTAACGTGACCCAGTTATCTCAACATTGTTTATTCACTCTGTGTGCGTGTGTAATGGAAGGTCTGCTGTTGGAGTGCTGTGAACTCACTCTGCTTCTCTCCCTCCTTTTACACTTGCCCTCCCAAAGCGCCCCTCAGTCACTTGCCTCCTTGTCACAGCTTTGCTGTCGTCTCACTATCTTTTCCTTGTTCCATCTCTGCTTCCCCAGCTGTTTGTCTTCATTCTTCCACTCCTGTTCCCTCCTTCCTGCATTTCTAGACAGACACTAGGACTGTGCTACATTCCATGTTTTGCTCTCAAAACTCATGAATCCTTTATTTGTATGGTGAGGACACTTGTAATTGAAGCTACTGGAAGCATAAAACATGGTTTTTAAGAGGAATGAATCAGCATTACTGTAGCACATTGCATTTTTTCCCTTGTTTCTTATGTTCTATCTCTCCTGATCTCAATTTCTGATTCCCCATCACAGCTGTTATCATAAAGATGATGTTGATATTATAGGAACACATCAAGTATTTCTCTGGTTCAGCCACTCAGACAACTCAGGCTAGTGAGTGGTTGTCATGGCAACAGATGCTGCAGAGTAGGCCATAGGATTTTGCCATTGTCATGGAAACATGAAGTCCAACTTGCATGCACCAATACAAAATAACAATAATAATGTCACAAACCTGTCTTGCCCCTCTACTTATATGCTTATCTTATAAGCTTAGCTTGCAGTTATCTTTCAAATTAGCCTACAGGATAATGATTGTAGCCTAAAATGCTGAAAGTTAGTTTGTATTGCAGAATTGAAACTGCAAAAATTATAATAATTAGAAACCACTCTACCCTTTGATTATCCAAGTGAAATACCTGTTCATCCGAAAATGTCTCACAGAGATAAGATAGGCCTAATTAGATGATGTCTCCAGACAACACGGAAGTATTGCAGTTGCATGTGTGTGACATTTTTTCCTGTTTGTGTGTTGACATTTGCAGAAAAGCGGCCTTGTTATTTGGGTGGGCTGTGTTCCTGCTGCTAGCCTACAAGGTGTCTAAGCTAGATAGAGAGTACCAGGAGTACAATCCCTATGAAGTCCTCAACTTAGATCCGGTAAACACACACACTTACACACACAAAACACACAGTCTGCTGTATTCTTCATTAAGTTAGACTTGACCAGAGGTATGTGGTGTGATATAGAGTTTCTGTAATTTATATTTCTGTGTCCAGGGTGCATCGCTGTCAGAAATCAAGAAGCAATACCGCGTGCTGTCGCTCAAATTCCACCCTGACAAAGGTGGAGACGAGGCCACGTTCATGAGGATTGCCAAAGCCTATGCTGCGTAAGTGTCATTCCAGTTTAACCTTACAATCCAACTACAGCCGAACAACATATGCATTCTGGTTGATTGCCATCTGTGCCATTCATTCACTTCCTGCTTACCTGCCTTTTTCCCACAGTCTGACCAATGAACAGTCGCGACAGAACTGGGAAATGTACGGCAACCCGGATGGTCCAGGAGGTGAGTTAAGAAACCCTGGGCCAAATAACACAATCCATTTCTACCATTTGGCCCACTGCCTCATTTATCTCCTTTTCTTGCTTTCTAGCAACCAGCTTTGGTATTGCTCTGCCCGCCTGGATTGTGGACCAGAAGAACTCTATGCTGGTATATTTTTATTGATTATTTCATTGTTGATTTCATTGATTAATCTACTTTGATTTGATTTATGTTTATTGTATTTAGCTAGTTTTGAGTCACTGTGACTAGTGACCCGTTCTTCAAGGGTGGCCTGGCCAAAAGCATGCTGTTTAATGCAAGGCTTCTCAAACCTTTTCTGTCTAACACTCAAATTTTAGTGTGTCACCCTAGGTTATAGTTTTGTAGGTCTCATCTACAATTTGATAGGGACTGACAGTCTCTTTTGTCTCTTTAGGTGCTGTTGGTGTATGGACTAGCCTTCATGGTCATCCTTCCTGTTGTTGTGGTAAGTCTTGACAATGTCATGAGATAGGATTCTGTGCAAAAGCTAAAGCTTCCCCAAAAGTTCCTTCTGTTCTTCTATTATACCCCTGATTGACCTCCTCTGACTTCTCTGTCTTTTCCTTCCGTCCCTCTTTTGCTGCCTTGTCTCTTAGGGCACATGGTGGTACCGCTCCATCCGCTACAGTGGAGACCAGATCCTCATCAACACCACCCAGCTCTTCATGCACTTCATGTACAAGACGCCCAACATGAACATGAAGCGTAAGTCTCCCTTCCCACACTGCAGTGTCACTCACAATGTACAACAGATTTTGACCAGATTTTGCCCCAATTAAGCCATGTCAAACAACAAATAATAGCCATACCATAGTCTGTGACCATGTGGTTGTTATGGGTTGGGTTGTGCGATAGTGTACGTCCTTCTATCACAGAGAGACGGGACAGACACACACACACAGTATATGTGGTGTGTGGTGTAAGCATAATGATTCAAATTGAATTGAAGCTTTTGGATGTGCAAGGAATTGCAATTTTATATTTTAAACTCTAGTGTTAGTTAGTGTTAGTCCTCGCAGTCAAGAACAAGTATCAAATTTGAAATCAAATTGAGCATAATTTTGGTTCCTGCATGTGCTTTTCAGGTAATTTCCTGGGGGAAAAGAAAGTTGTAATGGCTGACTAACTTTAATACCTGAATAAATACCACACACACATAATGTTTTCTATTTGCCATTTCTATTTAATATGCAAGGGTAAATAAACTTGATTCAATTTGAATGCATTGCATTGCGAGTCAAATTCGTATCAGCTTACCTGTTGGCTAATGAAGTATACCGGTAAATACAGCGAGGAAGTGCAAAGTCATGGTTTGCAATGGCATGAAAGAAATAATTTGAGGTTGCTAACTTTCCAGTTACAGACACTAGTAGTTGTACTCATGCTCTACAGTGACCATTTTCAGCTGTTTCTCAGTTTGGAAGAAACCATGATTTCACATCTGGTATAATTCTCATAGACGCCCATTCTGATTTACAATGTTAAAATCTTTCCAAATAAAAAAAACTATATTATGTGGTTATTATATTATTAAGATTAGATTGATGGAAAAGGTAAACAAGCTTGACTCCCACTTTACTTGTCTTCCTTTCTGTAGTATTGAGCATAGTTTCCCATGTTATGGCCATCAGGTCATCATGGTCCAGTAATTATAAATGACAGATACCTGAGTATTTATGAATCTGTTTCATGTCTCAAAGTTGTTGGTTGCGGCTTGGTCATATTTTGACTTATAAATGACCTTTGTGACCTCTAGGGTTAGCCATGGTGCTGACGGCGGCTTTTGAGTTCGACCCTCGCAGCAATAAAGAAGCCACCATACGACCCACAGACAACATTGAAGTGCCACAGGTAGTACTAGTCATCAACATCATGTGCTTGTGTGTCCACATGTGTGAGGTCAACCTCAACGCAAGAAACGTGTACTTGAGTGTGTATTTTTGTATCTGTGTGACTGGAAGAGAGAGAAATTAGGCAGAATTCAAAGGGAAACACGGAAACATCATGTGTAACCTCTCCTCTCCCTCTTGCAGTTGATCCGTGAGTTGGGAAACATCAATGTGAAGAAGAAGGAGCCTCCGTTCTGCTACCCCTACAGTCTGAAGGCCAGGGTCCTAGTACTTGCTCACCTCGCACGCATGGAGGTGTCTGAGGATTTAGAGGAAGGTAGGACACTCTAAATCATATGCTCTGTTCACTGTTTCTTCTTAGAAAACCTGGAAAAAACATGGAGTTTGGAAGTTGGTATTGGAAAGGTTATGGAAAGTTTGCATGTTAAACGTTCATCAACACCGCAAGCCACTTTGGCCAGTTGATCTAGTATTCATTCATTTTAATTCTGACCATGAATGTAATTTGGTAAGAAACATGGGAAGTCAGGAACTAGTGTTATACAGATTAAGTATGCGTGCTGTGTGTGTTCCTCTCCCAGACCAGAGGTTTGTGGTGAGGAAGAGTCCAGCTCTACTCCAGGAGATGGTCAACGTCGGCTGTCAGCTCACCATGATGGCCAACAGCAGAGGAGGTACACACACACACACACACACACACACACACACACACAGAGCCGCTATCATAAATATTGTTGGATGTTGACCCAAATTGCATGGTGTGCCAGAGCTGAAAAAATAGCTTACTGCCTGACTGGAGAAACTTTTTTTTTTTTTTTGAATTTTTCAGAAATTGGAACTATATTGTGTTGTTTCATGTCACATTTACTGTGTAATCAGTTTGCATAAAATTCTCACTTACAAGCCCAAATCCTCAAAATAACTTTTTTACACACAGATTGTGATAAACTGTGATAAACTGCCTTACAGTTTCAGACAGTCATGTTCCAGATGGTTTAAGATTACTATGTGCTCCTTTGTGGATATACAACAACAGTGGAAGTTGTGCATCAACAAAACTACAGGAAACACATTTTGTCATTTTTGTTGTTTTCTATCACTGGCTCTTTCAATGGGGAAATATCTTAAACAAAGTTCACTTCTATAGTTGTTGCATTTAAACAACACACGCATTTAATTTCATGTTGTTTTAGAGTATTTCAGTATTTTGCCATGGTGTTGTTTTTGAATCAAAACCATGATGTCTGGGCTTGTTATTGAAGTCAAAATTGTATTTGTATGAATACTAATTTATGTGTGTGTCTGTGTGTTGTGCATTCGCCCAGGTTTCCATGCTCCTCGGCTGGTGTCCATAGAGAATTGTATGAAGTTGACCCAGATGATAGTGCAGGGTCTGCAGGAGTCCAAGTCACCACTGCTCCAGCTGCCCCACTTTGAGGAGGAGCACCTCCGCTACTGCATCTCTAAGAAGGTACCTACTGTGTGTGTGTGTGTGTGTGTGTGTGTGTGTGTACATGATTTAGTGTGAGCTGTCCAAAGAGAAGGGGATGAGGAAAGTTTACTCAGTTGCAGTGATGTGTCATATATCCTACCACCTCTACTTAACTCCCTCTCCTTCTCCTTCTGTTACCTCCTCTCCTCTCCTCTCCTCTCTTCTCCTCTCCTCTCCTCTCCTCCCCTCCCCTCCAGTATAAGGTGCGAAGCCTACAGGACCTGGTGAGTCTTAAGGACTCAGACAGACGCAGTATGCTGCGTTTCTTGGGGGAGGAGAAGTACGACGAAGTCATGGCTGTGTTGGGTAGCTTCCCTCACATCACCATGGAAACCAAATTGCAAGGTCAGTCCCGAAACACATATACACACCCAATACATTGTCGTAGTCCTGTGAGCGACGCCTAAGCATGGCCAATCCAAATCTCAGAAGGAAGGAAGGAAAAGTTGTGCTGTTGTGAAAATTTTACTGAAGCCATAAATCTTTGCAGCTTAGCAACTCCCATAATCCTCTTTCATATACAATTTAATTTTGATGATGTCACACAATGGGAGAACATTGGGTTTTTGATCTATTAGTTTGTGTGGACTGCTGTGATACAGTGATGATCAGCCAGGGAGCCATAGAGCTGAGATCACATTCAAATAAACTCAGTTTGGTTCATAAGTCATTACCACAGATGCACTGTGGGGCTGTATAGAATCTGTACTTGTTTATTTGTCTGCATGTATTTACAGTTTATTTCTCTCCCCCTGTCGTTGTAGTCCTTGATGATGAAGACAGCAATAACATCACAGCAGGGTCTATTGTCACAGTTACTGTCACCTTAACCAGAAAAAGGATGGCGGTAAGTAATGATTGTATTTGGTGAGACTGACTTGACTTCACATGACAGTGAGTTACTAGAAAGCAGCTTTAAGTGGTTTAAATGGATTTGTTTTGTTGTTGCCTTGGTCCCACAGTTCCATGGATGGCCACTAGAGTGTACTATTGACTGTACTTATGGTTGGAAGATATGAATTAAGTATATGTGGATTTCCTTGGTGTGTGTGTGTGTGTGTAGGAGGTGTTTGAGAAAGAGCAGGAGGCGACACCTTGTCCAGGAGAGGAGGCTGCCAATACAGAGGAAGGAGTACGGATGACCTTCACACAACACATGTCCACTAAGACACATTTATAAAACACAAACACTCTATTTGGATCAGGTTTAGCCACAATTAGACTACCCCACCTAATCTTAGAAGACACTCATAACTACCATAGTCATTGCAATTGTGCTTTATCACGTAGTGTGTGCCCATGCCTTATGTTGCATGTTTCTGTGTGTACAGCAAGGAGACTTGAGTAAAACCAAAACCAAAGTGTGGCAGAACAAGAATAAAGGGGCCAAGAAGACAGCCAAGTCCAAGAAGAAGAAATTAACCAAGAAGAAGGCCACTCCTGCACCCACCAAAGCCAAGCAGGCCAATGGCAACGTGGCAGGAAACGTATGTATCCAATCAGAGCTGAGCGGCTGCTTGGTATAAACGATTATCATGCCTTAACCTTATGAACTGCATAGTTTTCATTTCCATGAATCCATATAAAATATATTTAATTTACGTCCATATCCAACTCTATCAATTTGTCATCCCATTTAAAAAAAATTACACCATCTGCTTCTCAGCATATCCAGCTTTCTCAGGAATACACTGTTTACATCCTGAATGCCAAATATTTGTGTTGGCGTTGCAGGAAGTGGTAGCGGCAGCAGCGAAGGAGGAAGAGGAGGAGGGCTCGGACAAGGGCAGCGAGTCGGACGAGGGCGAGGCCAACAAGGACTCTCCCAGTGAGAGAGACGAGGAGAGCGACAAACAGAGCGACACCGAGGTGGACGAGATCGCTGGCGACGACGAGGAGGTCAGGCAGCTGTGTGTGTGTGTGTGTGTGTGTGTGTGTGTGTGTGTGTAACCCTAATCAGGATTAGGCTTGGGCAATATAACGACATCATCATTCAGCATGATATTGGGAGGCCACAATAATACTTATCACTGCCATGATAATACCACGACAAACATAGCAAATGTTACTCCAGGCTGAACAGTGTTACAGGACAGTTTTCACTAGACCCACAGCAGCATTTAGTGTTTGTATTTTATTGAGCAAGAGAGAGTGAAATTGCGAGAAACAAGAGGAGAGAGAGAGAGGGAAAAGAGAGGGGGGTTAATTAGGCTACTTGCTTCAGAAACATGACTTTGACTGTGAGAGGAAGCTGCATTTTTGCATTTTATACTAATAAAAAAAATCAAGGAACAAAACCTTTTAAATTGGCAGTGGAATTTCCACCGGTGATGGATCTCGACCGATGCGAAACCCAATCTAGCAGAGTTTGCAAATTTACCCTGATTGAGCTTTTACACAATTATGCAAGACATATGCCTCAGCACACAGTACTGCCATTGTCTGTGGCAAGGTGCAGTAATGTGTGCTGAGGCATATGTCTTGCATAATTGTGTATTAGCTCAATCAGAGTAAAA
The DNA here is from genome assembly GCF_046629955.1 of Centroberyx affinis. NCBI lineage: Eukaryota > Metazoa > Chordata > Actinopteri > Beryciformes > Berycidae > Centroberyx > Centroberyx affinis. Next base: position 184,846 of record NW_027281872.1, on the reverse strand, counting down.
AAGACATCATATTTCCTTTATGCACAGTCTACTTAATGAATCGGGTTGAGATGAAAAACTATGCATAAACGAAGGATCTCACATTTACCGCACAATAGAGGCCTATTGTTTAAGGGCCATATGTAGTGATCGCAGTAGTCTTTGAGCTTCTTCTCAACCGATTCAACTTTTTGCCTTTAATACTGTTTATTTGTATGTTCAGCACCAGTTTTTAAGAAGATCTACAGGGGTACACTCTACAGTATTTTTCATTGAGAAGCTAGACATCCTCGACTGGACGTGTTTGGCTCAGCCCAGCTAACATCCAACATCTCCAGTAGTTCCAGTAGATAGAGATGCTTGGATATTTCTATCATGATATATCTGAACTTTTTGTTTTGCAATGAATGGACAGGAAACACTGCCTGTACCTAACCTAATCCTCCCTCTCTCCGCACCTCCCGGGCAGGAGTGGGAGGCGTTGCAACAAAGCATCCAGCGGCGAGAGCGGGCCCTGCTCGAGACCAAGTCTAAGGTGACGCACCCGGTCTACAGCCTCTACTTCCCCGAGGAGAAGCAGGAGTGGTGGTGGCTCTACATCGCTGACCGCCGAGAGCAGACCCTCGTCTCCATGCCCTACCACGTCTGCACGCTCAAAGATACAGAAGAGGTGAGGTTGTGTGTGAGAGTGTGTGTGCTTATGGACAGATGAGCGTGTGCGTACACACATGGGGTGAATGTGTGCATGTGTAAAAGTAGAGTGAGAAGGGGAAGAACCAAATGTGAGAGTGTGCATTGAATATCTAATTTGTCGGAACAGAAATATTCAATTTGTGCTCTTGTGATGTACGGGATGGTCAAGACTGGGTTAGGTAGTTTGTGTGTGTGTGTGTGTGTGTGTGTGTGTGTGTGTGTGTTTTAAATTGCCGTGAGGGTATACAGTGACTTAGAGTATAATCTGTCTGGAGAAGAAAGGTCTCGCTAAGTAAAAGTGTGCATGTTCGCGTTTCTTCTGTTTCCTGTGCACCGCAGCCCCTCAGACATCCTGTTGCTAGGCAACCCTTTGCACTGGTGTCATTATTCCCTTGGAGGAGTGTGTGTGTGTGTGTGTTTGTCTTAAGGATTTGCACCTTTGATCCTGGTATTCTACCGCACAATAAGGATTGACAGCAAGGTAAAAGCGTAACGAGGCCCGTGTTAAGTCTGCATGACCAGCTGTCCCCGCTCTAAAGGAATGTAATGACAAGAGGTGGCGCACCCATGCATAAGGGAGGCCGGTCTTCCATAACGGTTCACTGTCTAGTAATCAATTAGTCTGTCACTTTAACAATTGCTGCTGTTGTTTGTGCCTGTGTGATAGCTCATAAACTGTGTGTGTGTGATAGACATGTTTTTGGGGCCGGGGGAGGGGGCTGCTTTCATCGGCAAGCCAGTAAATTGTTGCTGTGTTCACGGCTCATTCTCCACTCACATGCTGGATAATAATTAGCCTCATTGTGCTGATAATTAGGTGTTTGCCATATGTAATTGCGCAACATGGTAATCACAGGCTTAGTTAATGCTGGTCTAATATTTACAGTTGGACCCAATCATCATGTGGTCGTTCATTTGTAATTACCTACCGCATCGTGTCCCTCTCTTGCTGCAGCTAGGTAATTGCGCATCATCAGTCACAGTTGATTGGGGTTTTTTTATGTATGAGTTATTCAGGATTGCTGTTAAGGCTTTCATCCTTTAGGAGTTTGCCTTGTTTTAGTATGTTGTATTGATGTTGCGTTTTCCGTTTTGTTGTCTTCTCTTGTTGTTGTACCTGGAGTTATGAAGCTTCGTCTCTACATGGTGGGAGAGTTGCGACCTCAAAGTTGTTGGAACCTCTCAACAGTTGGCCAGTTTATTTTCTGCAGACTTCTGTTTTAATGTCATTTCAGCATTGTCACAGTGGGTTTTCCCTGACTTGTTTTTTTTAAGAGACATACTTGACAGTTTTCCCAGTGGTGTCCATTCCTGTGCCATGGAAGAGTCTGCAGGTTTTCATTCCAGCCAAATACTACAGCAGCTGATTTCACTGATGAGCACTTTCAGCCAGAGGGGAGTAACTAAATTAGTGAAATCGGCTGCTGTAGTGTTTGACTGGAATGAAAACCTGCAGACTCTTCCATGGCACAGGATTGGACACCACTGGCTTAGAGGGAACATTGCTAGCTAGTACAATCACCAGCAGAGTGAGTTTGGTGGCAGGGTGAGGTTTTTTTTTTGATTTTTAAAGAAGACACACCTGTCCTTTGCTGGAGTCCATAGCAGGTCCATGTGTACACACACGTTTTAAAAAGAACACAAGAACAAAAAAAGTAATTTACAGAGACAGTTGAGTGCTTAAGTTCCCCATTTCTGGAACCATGTGTGCACCCATACTGGCCTAAAATTGACTTTTCTCTCCTGCGCCTCCCCTACTTTGTCTCCCTCTGTACTTTCCCACTGTCTAAATAACAAATAAAAATACTAAAGGTGAGTGGATTGCCCCCTCTCTGGAAGCATGAACTGATGTTAACCGCAGCCATCTCGTTTCCTCATGTGGTGGCATAGAAAAGAACTTTTGGGCAACATCAAGCATAACGATCCAGTCAAGGTTGAGCATTGCTGTATGTCCTGCCTAGTGCTGCAACACAGTACTCATCACATCAAGCAATCATTTAGTTCAAATCTGCCATCGGACGATATGATTGCTCATGGTCGGAATGCTGAGTGGGTGCTATTGTGATCCTGTTTAACAGTATTGTGTGTGTGTGTGTGTGTGTGTGTGTGTGTCTGTGTGTGTGCGGTGTTCCTCAGGTGGAGCTGAAGTTCCCTGCCCCCTCCAAAACGGGAAACTACCAATATTCTGTCATCCTCCGCTCTGACTCCTACCTGGGACTGGACCAGATCAAGCCACTCAAGGTGACAAGAAATCTTTTGTGTGTGTGTGTGTGCTCATGTGCGTAGCAGGGCAAGAAAACGTACTTTTTCTGCCACTGGCCAGACTGGTTGGTGTATCCCAAAAAATTCAGCCAAATCGATGTTAATTGTCCTGAAAATAATGGTACTTAACCTGCCAAAGTGGTTGGAACAATAGATGTAACGGCCACAGCCAGAATTTACCAGCAGTTGGCTGATCAATGGTGTTAATTCCCACACGGTGTATAGAATATGTGGATCTGTTAATACAAAAGCCTATAATTCTAGCACCTGTTTAAGGAGTTACGCCAGGTTGCAGTACGAGTTCTGCGTTGCTGCCGCTTGTCAATAATCAATAAGTTTTGGCTGCAAAAGGGTAATGGTGCCCTCAATAGCATTTAGAGTGTCTGCAGGTCCTGAAAAAGTTTTAGAATGTCTTAAGTTATATTATCAAACTCAAGGCCTTAAAAAGTCTTGAATACAGTAAATAAAGCATTGTACGTCTTAAATTTAGTTTTAGATGTCTTGAAAATATTGTGTTCTCTGTGTGCGCAGGCTTAGGTTCTTAAAGGTCAACAGTTATTTTTATTTAAAAGCTGTACTTGAAAACCTTCAATGGCCTCAAGTGGCAACAGGAGATAACTGAAGTTGATAATTGAAGGACTTCACTGCCTGGAAATCACGTATCGTGACGTCAGTAAACTGTGCACTCTTCGGACCTAAGTGTCTTCCTCCTAGTCGGCGGTGGAGCTGGAGCTGCTGGAAAACAAATCTTTTTGCAGCAGGTTGGACCATCATTGATGAGCCCAGGTTTCTCTCGATGGAGCGCTCTTTATGGCAAAGTTTTTTTATTTGCTCTCACGTTTTGATTCTATTCCTTTTCTAACAGTCTACAGATCAGCTAATATTGATACATGTTACTTTGTAATGGTCTAGGATTGTGGAACCAACTGGAAACTGCAGTGATTAAGTCTATACAGCACAGTTTTAAATCCACACTTAAACACTTCATATTGACAATGTGACATCACGTCAAGATATTTCCAGCGCAGCTACACTGAAATTTAATAGCAAAAAGATTTTCAGCAATCTAAAACATTACAAGTATACATCATGTTCCCTCAGAATCAAAGAGCAAGGGCTTTCTTTCTTACAATCAAGAGAAATCATAGAGACAGAGATACCAATTTCTCCACCGACAGGAACCTCAATAGACATAATGCAATGCAGCCAAGTCTTGAACTTGACTTGAGACTTGACATTAATGACTTGGACTTGACTTGGACTTGACTCGGTAATCTACATTTAGACTTGGGACTTGACATGAGATTTGTGCCTCAAGACTTGATACTGACTTGGGACTCGGAGCAAAGCTGACTCAGTCACACCTCTGGCTAAATGCGAGTGTCTCTGTTCCTCCTAGCTGGAGGTCCACGAGGCCAAGGCCATGCTGGACAACCACCCCCAGTGGGACATCCCCGACACGGAGGAGGAGGACGAGGAGCAGGAGGACAGCGACGGCATCGAGGAGAGCGAAGACGACGACGAGGACAACGACTGAGCGTGTACACACACACAAGAAAACGACGCACGCGCACACACTCTGCCCCCATGGACTCACCACCCACCCACTCCTTTACCCCACAACAGCACTCGAGAGCAGCGAACGAGGAAACCGCCAAGCCGTGCCCGCCACACACACACACACACACACACACCGTGGAGAATTTATACACACAGAGCCCCCCCCCCCACCCCCTCTTCACCTATACAATGACATGGACTGTGACCCCACCCCTCCATATCCCTTTTCTACAGAGACCTCTTATAGACTTATTCATTCGCTTTCCGTTGCAAGCGGAAGAGAATTCTGTGAATATTTACCCAGGCCCAAGTGTGTGTGTCTGTGTGTGCGTGTGTGCGTGTGTGTGTGTGTGTGTGTGTGTGTCAGTATGCGAGCCAGTGTGTGTGCTTGTACATGGGTGTATGTCGTGTGTGTCTGTGTGTGTGTGTTTGTAAGCGTGTGTATGTTTGTACAGGTATGAAAGATTGGCACACTGTGGACTGGAGGACCTAATTATCTGGGCTCTTTTTTCCTTTTTCTTTTCTTCCACGGGAGGGGGATGTATAACAACAAATTCCGTTCACAAAATAAACAAAACACATGCCCTCCATATGGAAATCGTTACATCGTTCTCGCTCATAATTTTGAAATCACTCAACACCAATGTTTTCCACACCAATGATATTTTCTATTGTACACTTAACTGCAGCAGTGTAAGCTTTAGCCCGGTTCACTGGGGATCACAACCAAGTCAACCATTGGGAGGTTTGCTCTTTTCAGCACAGGGGGGCACAGTTGAGTCTCGTCAGTTTTCATTTTCTGTTGTCACACCAGCCAGTCACTTACTTTTTGTTGAAGGAGATGCAGTAAATCTACCAATAGATATTGATCTCCAGCCAGTTTTACTAATCATGCCTGTTCTGCCCCCTTTGATCCACATTAGTGTATTTTTCTGAAACCGATAATTAAATTGCTGGTTGAAAGCAGGTGGATCTACAAATGAATCAACCCAATATAATGGGTGAAAATGACAAAACTTGCAGTGTTTCGTTTTGGTTGTATTATGAGTACTCTTGTTGTTGTCCATATACTACATAAGGGTTGTGAGTTTTTCAGTCTTTGAAGGGGTTCAGATGCTGACATGTATACAAACTTCTGATGGCTTTTTTTTTAGAGAAGTGTCTTTTCCTTTCTCTTCATCCTTGTTTTCTGCAGTTGTAGCACATTCCAGTGTATACTCATTGTCCAAAAAGGCCTTATGAATACAACTGAATACCACAACTTAGACTTTTATAGAGGAAGTCCTTGGGTGCTATGCACCAACGGTTCTTGGGAGAGCAGTTAAATGTTATATATATTTTTTTCTTCCTTTGTCTTTGTAAGAAAATCTACAGTATTTTTGGCCTTCATTTCAGTCGATTTTAGAGTTAAAATAGTCTCTTCCTAGTAACTGATAGATCCTCAGTCTTAGGACACACACTACTCATCATGCCATGACAGACAAAGCCTCTAATGTGTAAAGAGAGTGCTTCTGTTTCTCGATCTGCTGACAGAGCAGTCCTATGTGAAACGTGACCGTGGACGGGCTTCGGCCTTGGGACCTTGTGTTGAAGGGACTGGGGCACTTGAGTATAAAGTCCCTGACAGATACAGCACCCATCCTGACAAGTGTTGTGAACAGAAACCGCCTGTTGGAAGTTACTCGTAGTGTAAGACTAAGCATATTCTGTCCAGCACCTTGGATTAATTTCTTGTTTTTTGGTCATTTAGAGCAGAGCAAACTTAGTTTTATGAATACAACTTTCATGTCATGGAAAGTTTTTCCACCAAATCTCCTGGAGGTTGTTTTTTTTTTTGCCTTTCTATCTGGTGAATACAGAGCAGTTTGGGCTAACCCAGAGGATCTCCACCCTTTTAAATTTTGGATTTTGTCAGTTAAGTTCTAGTTGTAACAAATGTAACCCATAAGTCTTTGTCTTTTTTTTTGTTCCATTTTAACCTCATTTTTACATCTGTTGATCTTGTATGAGTGGAAAAACAATTCAGAGCTTCCCTGCAGAGCTCTGTGGACTCTCACTGTATGACTTCATAATTCTGTTTGGAAAGAAATGACTAATCTTTCACAGTGAATATTCACACTCAAAAGTTAATAGTTTTTATTGCGGTATACATTAGTGCGTTATGTTAGTGTGGGAGAGAAAGGGTTTGAATATCTGGGTGCATGCTCTCCCAACACCACATCAACATACACACGCACCCCCACATGCGCGCACTTCCCTCCTGTAATTGTGTTCAAAGCAGGTGTATGCTAACAGGTAATATTGTACTCCGAGTATTTATCGCTCTGCAATAGAATGTAGCATCAGTGATTTACGCTGTGTGGAAAATAACTGCAGTGAGGTTAAATACGACGCCATCTCTCCCGTGACAGACCTGGTCCAGGCAACTGGCCGGCAGGCCGCCTCAGTTTGGACAAACTACCCAATGACTATCTATCTGCCACTTTTGTTTACAAAGGAACTGTCATTGTAAATGGAAAAAAAATATATTATTTGTATTTAAAATCATTTCAAATAAAAACTTTTAAATGAGATGGTCTCATTTTTTCCACCCAAGTAGGCAAGGTAGTTGAACACAGACAGGCCTAGTACACTGGATGTTGGTGCAAATTTGTTTAGAAAAAAATTATGTTGGAAAGATCCTCCATTACACCACCCAAAACAGAAATGATACAGATTTCTGTAAACAGCCAGTCAACCACAAGTTTTCCCATCCTCCACTATCTAAATTCTTGACCTCCTGCCTTATATGCCTCCTGTTTTAATCCCATTGCAGATATAATATGAAATGAAAAGAGTTAAAAATTTAGAATAGGCTACTTGGAAAGTGGCTTCTTACGTGATCTGTGTTTCAAGCAATTAAGCGAAAGTCGCAGCCTCATTTATTGCCATAATACCAGTTTGACCTCTTTTAGAGGTCAGACTAAAAAAAACGGGCAGTGTTGGATGCTCTCCTATTTAAATCTGATTTGTGTTTTACTTCATAGATGGACAGTTGTGCAGCTGACCCAGATACAGGTTTGCTCATCTGAATATCAAGTTTCTGTTGAGAACTGTCATTAAAAGTTTTGCAGTTCAGGCATCACATACTGTATATGATTTCCCTTACAAAAAAGATTTATAGTAATCCTATTATACATTTTAGAAGGATACTACACAAATATCACAGGAAAACTTATAGCCTAGTATAATATTTACATAGCCTACATATTTTAAGAGTAATATGAGAATATTGTGATACCAGGAGGTAAAAAAAAAAATACCGTAATGAACATCACTATTGAGAATCACAGACACACTATAAGTGCCGACAGGAATATTATAGGAATATTACAGAATTGTTTTGATAGGTTTGTAGGCTAATTATTTTCTGTTTATTATGTTCAGTTCAAACCACCCGCACACCCACTCCATCCATCAAGGGGTGTTTTTTTGCGTTATCAAAAGGGGGCTGAACCTCTTCAGTTTGAATGCTCCTATTTTATTTACCATGACTCTCTCTCTCCCTCCACCGTACCAATGCAGGTTAATGAGATGAGGCTCTAAACCACACAGGGAAATAGTCCATGCCCAGAGCCCCCCCCCCGATTTAACGATTCAATTACATGTTTATGCCCCCAACTTGCGCCCTTCAAAACAGGACAACTACTGTGATACCCTCCGGAGTGCGCCGGGGAGGTGAAACTGCGGCTCTGGTTCCAGACCAGCCCGCGGTACTCGCTCGCTTCCCTGCCGCATCTGCAGGGGTGGAACCCGGACTGATCTGGGCCGGGGCTCCCCTGCCGGTTCCGCTGCTGCTCCGGCCACCGGACCGCGGACTGCAGACATCCAGCCTGCTGTGGAGAAATGGATTTCCGCCGTTGAATCAAACCCATCCAGAAAGGTAAAGATTCATCCTCTCCCTCTCTCTCTCTCTCTCTCTCTCTCTCTCTCTCTCTCTCTCTCTCTCTCTCTCTCTCTCTCTCACCCCCCCATTTACAGGCTATAAGTCATCCTACAATAATTTTTAGACGACTTGGCTACTGTAGAAATATCACCGCGAAACTATAAAGTCTATTATTTCCTATGGGACTATTATAAGAATATTATAGTGATACCATAGAAGATAAAGAAAAGACCATAAAGTATGATAAGGTAGCTTTAAACTCACTATGGAGTGCTACAGACACACTAAGTAACTATAGGAATACTATAGGAATATTATAGAGATACCATAGGAGATAAAAATAAAAAAAAATACCATAGTAGTTGTAAACTCACCGTTGAGTAGCTACTCCAGACACGCTGCAAGTCCCGATAGGAATATTATAAGAATATTATAGAGATACCATAGGAAATAAAAAAGACCATCAAGTATGAGAAAGTCACTTTAAACTGGATTTTTACAGACACACTATGAGACCTTAAAGCATATTGTAAGAATATTAAAGTGTTTTTTTTGTTGAGGTAGAGCCTGAGGGATGATTGAATTATTTAAAGACCATAACCATTATTTTCTCATGACATACCAAAAAAGTTACCAGTGGACTGCAGGCCACTAATAAATCGTTAATTGCCTACAGTGTGTTATGCAGACGAGTGCAGAATGTGTTTTTAAGATAATAGCAGAGGTGTAGTGTGAGCCAAGAGAGTTGGAGCTCCCTCTGGACCCATCTTCAGTGGCTACTGGCAACGCAACACAAGGCTGACAGCTCTTCTCTTCTCTTCTCTTCTCTTCTCTTCTCTTCTCTTCTCTTCTCTTCTCTTCTCTTCTCTTCTCTTCTCTTCTCTTCTCTTCTCTTCTCTTCTCCTGTGTGTTTCATTTGAATATGCTCTCAGTCAGTTGACCGGCTCACGATGAGCCAGATAATGTTGGTGCCCAATTTGCTTGAGTCTACAACAGAGGAGGATGGTGGTGGAGGTGGGAGGGGGGGCGGGGGGTCCGCTGGGATATTTCGAGCCAGTTTGAAGAGACAAAATGGAGTTATGATAACAACAAAGAAGTCGTTTTTTGGCTCAAGAATGGCTCCATCTTTCCCCCTATTTCGCTATTACATCCTCTCTCTCTGTGTCTCTCTCTCTCTCTCCATTGCATGATATTACAGATGAATAATTTGGGAAAAAATGCAAATAAATAACACTACGGCAGCATTTTTTTTTTTTTTTTTTTTTTTTTGCTGCAAGGAGATTTTGAACCCCCTGACCTGGCTCCAAATCCATGCCAGAGAGACTAAGACATTCCTGCTGAGACATAAGGAAAGGGATGCAGTTTATTTGCATTCTTTGACATGTCAGGGGATTCAAAATCTCTTTGCAGCAAAAGTTTATTTTAAATTATAAATGGTTGCACTTTCCCAGAACAACTGCATCTTCCACATAATAAAGGGAAAGACACATCAAAACAGTGGGGGTGGATTTTGTGCCAGCTCTTAGCTAAATATCAGAAAATTAAGTGTAACTTTTAGCAATATATTTGAACCTAATGTAGGATCAAAAATGTGACAATGGAAGGCACCACTGACATCACAGGACAGATTGAACATGTTGTACACTGTCTACATCTGCACAGAGTTCACACAGCAAAGCTAATGGCAGAACAGAGAATATGCTCAGTCTGTCAGATGGCTTCATGTAAAGAATGTGCAGAATGCGGAGTGATTAAGGGAGTAAAGTCACAGCCGCTTGTTGGAAAAGAAAAGCCACAAGTCTTTGAAGATTGCATTTCTCTCCATCCTCTCGTCTGCTTGCTCCATCGTTACCTGTGAGTGTATTCCTCAGCTTATGGGAATGAACAGCGGATCTGGCACATGGAAAGCAAGCCACGGTGTGTGTGTGTGTGTGTGTGTGTGTGTGTGTGATTTTGTTAGAGAAATCTTTCCAACAGCAGCTCTCCTGGCGAGGTTCCAAGCCACAAGTGTTTTGGTAGAGTGGCAAGATAAAGCAGTTTTCTCTTCTCAAGGGACCCGGAGCCTTTAGATAGAAACAGCCACATTCCCCAGTGTGTGTGTGTGTGTGTGTGTATATGCTGCAACTGCATGCTCAAGACTGCACATGTGAGCATATTAGTATGTGAATTTGTGAGTTCCCTTTCTCTCTTTGCTTCACCTATGCATTCACTTCATACTAATCAAATCTGTGTGTGTGTGTGTGTGTGTGTGTGTGTGTGTGCATGTGCGTGCTGGCTGGGTTACACTCTGTTTCATCAAATCTAACTCTCTTCTCATTCTGGTTGTTTCACACTGCTGCAGATAGCCAGAGGTTTGTGTGTGTGTGTGTGTGTGTGTGTGTGTGTGTGTATTGAGAGCAGCACCCAGGTGAAGAACCATCTACTTTCATGTTTTTTCAGGGTCACTGTTTGATGTTTGAGATTTTTTGGTAAATGTGAAGTATTGGGGTTGAGGGCGGATTTTTTCATCTTCGAACCTGATCAAACCTGACAGTTCAGCCCTGCAAAGTGTTTTATCTTCTCTTCGCTCTCTTCTCTTATTGCCCCGTTTTCCTCCAGATTTTATTTTCTTTTCTCTCTGCTTTGATTTTGAATCCTTCACACTCTTCGGAAACAAACAAAAAAAAACACTGAAATGGTGGGAACCGAGTTCTGTTCTGTTGTTTCTTTCGTTAAAGCCAGTTCCTTAACCTTTCACCTGTATTAAATCTATTAATAGAATAGTAAATCATTTGAATATTCTCCCTTTTTCTGTCAGTTCTTTCTTATTTTTTTTATGATTTTTGATCCTCTCTCATCATTGCCATTTCCTTGTCTGTTACTCTTTATCCACATTTCTTCTTCCATGTCACCCTTTTTCCCACGGCGCAGCCGAGGGAATCACAAGGTAAATTAAGGTCAGTCAGTCAGCCAGTCAGTCAGTCAGTCACTCAGTCACTCATTCAGTCAGGTAACGCTTAGTGAGATGTGAGATGGCCTCTAGAGGGCGTCTCTGACTAAAGGTGCGTTCAGACTACACTGTTGCCAACAGAGCAGAACAGTGTTGCCCGGGTGGTCGCTGGTTCATGTCGTCGTCACGCTGGGTGCACCAACTGATAATGTCAGGCTGTCATAGCGTTGCATTTGTCTCGTTTTTATTTTATTTGGCAAATACTGGTTCTTCTAATTCATCAAGTAAACAATAGTAACGTAAATAAAACAACCCTACACTACCTTGATTTGTTCGCGGTATGGGCTAAATGCCACATTCAGTCCCATACTGATAATGTCATATTGGATGTCACACATTGAGCCACACTCTTCACCATCAATTTACAGACATCCACATCTTCTGCTGTCCTGCAAACCTTAACGGTAGGTCACGTTATTACCTGTGGTACGTAAGTGACGTTAGTGGAACTATTGAACCGATGACCGTGCCGTAATGCTTCAGTGCAGTGAACTGAATTGAATTGAACACACACGCACATGTACATGGGTCTGTACAGGATCTGTGCTTGGTTAATTACCAAACTGGGTAGTGAGGCAAAATACAAACTGCTAGTCACAGAAATCTCTTTAGTTGGAGAGTTGATCACTCACATGGTCCTCGCTACCATCTTTTCAGCTGGAATCCTGTGTTTAGAGTGAATATAGGAGCTAAATGCAGTTCAGTTCTGTTCACTGGACTGAAAAGAGAACTTGAATGTAAAGAATGTAAACTCTGATCTGTGTTCAGAGTAGTTATGAAATATTAAGCTTTTAGTTTTTCACATTCCATAGCTTATTGCAAAACTAACATACTTATCTACATCTATATTCAGCAATATGTTAAGACATGTTTTAGAGCTGCATTATATAAATAACTTACTTTTGACTAAAATGTCAGATGGGACCTTATTATTCCAAGGTCATGATATGACATCAGGATGAGGTACGTAAATGTACCACAGCAGTTCCACTTTCATTTCTGAGCATTCAAATTGCAAAACCACACAAACAATTGATACAATAAAAACATAAACTATAGATCCAACACAGCTTTTATATTTTTTTACAACATTGTATGTCCAGCTGTCTTAAATCCTCTGCATACAATGTTGGCTGTAGAGCCACTTACAGAATGAAAACAATACAGGCGGTGCATTATTTTAAAGATATCATTGGTGATATATTTTATTAAGGGTGAATAAAGAGAGAGTGAGTACAGGTGTCAGTGTGCTGAGGGTCTTGGCTTGAAGCAACTCCATCTCCATCTTCCTTCCTCCATCCTTTTTCTTCTTTTTTTTCTCCTTCCTCTGAGTTGTAAAGAGCTTAATGAATCTTCTCATCATGGAAGGCTTCTTGGAGTTTTTGTGGGGTTTTTCTCCCACCTCTTTTTCATCTTTCTCTCCAGAGCCTCCCACCTCTGCCTCTCTGTTGTTGTACTTGAGGGCCTCCTTTTCCATCTCATCGGCCTTCAACTGGATGGCCTGATCCTCCATCTTTTGGCGTAGGGCCTCCTCCTCCTTCTTCTCTGCCTTGAGCTCGATGGAGAGGTTATTGGTGGCCAAGGCCTCCTCTGCATGGCGTTTTTTCAGGTCTTCATTTTCTTGTCGGAGTGCCTTCACCAGACTCTCCAGCTCCTTGAGCCTCAGGTCTGCTCAAAGCCTTCTCTTTCTCGAGCATTACTTTAAGCTCATTTTTTTCTTGGAGGGCTTTCTTCTCCTGGTGGAGGGCCATCTTCTCCTCAATCTGTTCCTTGAACCTGATTGCAAGCTTTTCAGTGGTCAAAGCAATCTCTCTCTGGAGAATTTTCATCTCCTCCGTTTCCTGCTGATGTGCCTTCTCCTGCTCATGGGCACTCTGGAGCTTTTCTTTCCACTCCATTTCCTTGTGGACCTCCTTGTTCTCTCTGCAGAGGAACTCCTCCCTCTCTACCTGAAGGTTAGTGGCCCGCTCACGTTCTTTCTGGAGGGCCATATTGAGGGCATCTTTGGCTGCGAGATGCACTGTCTCCCATACATAGGCAAAATAAAAGTTGGTCGATATATAGAAATTGATCTAAATAGATCTCTAATGCGCCTGATGTCACATCGTGTCATGTCTGTCATTTGGTTATGACCAGCAGCTTTGAGTCTTGTGAAAACAAGTGAAACTTAACATTACACAATTTGTGCCAAACTCGCCTGTCTTAGTGACGGGATTTGTAAACAGTAACTTGATAACTCGTCTTCTGCTGCCCTACACACTTTGGTAGGTAACATTATTACCTTGTGGTGTTGAAGTAACGTTAGTGGACCTGTGTAGGATCTGTGCTTGTTTTCCCACGGCAGCATGAAGAGGCATTTTCAGGTCAGGCAAGTAGTCAGTCTGTCATCTACACTTTCTTTAGTAGGCCTCTAGAGTATTTTTGAAATCAGTAATCGTATACTTTTGGTTATGTTTTGAATGCAGTATTCTACTTTGCAATGAGTACAAATTTTGTGGGCTCTCCATAAGCATCATATGACAAACCAATTTACAAGTGATGAGTGAGGGAGACAAGGTTAGACAAAGTCAGTGAGCGTCATGAAATCTAAGTCACCTCCCTGGCTCTCATCCATTAGCCTTGACCTGTTTAGAGGAACAGATCTTTAAACATATTTTGGGTATATTGGTGGAAAGAAGTCAGTGTTCTATACAGAAACTACCACTAACACGTCCCTAAATTGTTGTTGATTCGTAGTTAACTTTATTAATGCATTTTATTTGAGTTTTTTTATTAAAATAACCTGGTTTGAACTCTCCGTCCTCTCCTCCTTTTTGCATTGCATGGGGAAGAGCGCATGTAATTACAATCTGCTCAAGGAACTCAGTAACATTACAATTTCCAATGAGCTTTTGTTTTTATTTTTACTCAAGTAGATTTTTACACCAGTAATTCTACTTCTACACAAGTAACATTTCAGCAAAGTAACAGTAGCCTACTTGTAGGATCCTTTTGTACTCTTTCCACCCCTCTCAGTATTTGCACATAATTCAAAGTGTTTGTTTTGACATACTTGGAGAACCAGTTGGGTGGGGTTTACCATCAGGACAATTCAGATTCAGTGCAGATAAGTTGTCAACAGACTATGCTAAATTGTCTTTCAAGTAGTTTAAACCTTCTGGCACTCATTATCTTGTCCAATGTGACAAGCTGCATCCACCTGCTACTCCAAGTAGATAAAAGAAGCACAAAAAATAGTATGCAAATACTACTTGCCCTAAGCCTAAGTGGTAAATAAATAAATTTCTATCAGCTCAAAAATGTTTCACACATAAAAAAGGAAGGTAAAGTGAGTTCAGATTGGTTTACCCCCCACTACATCCCAGCTTCCTTGTCTCTCCTCTTCACTACCCATCTTTGTTCTATCCTATATACAGTAATGCTGTAGAGAAGACGGAA